>NC_092342.1:349144000-349451000 GCF_046630445.1 Rutidosis leptorrhynchoides | reverse complement strand
GTGTAAGTTGACCAAGTCAAAGCACCGTTAGTACTCAAGTCAAACGGTTACCTAACTAGTCAAACTAATTGTCTAATTATAATTTATATGTTGTGAATGTAATGCAGATGGTATGTCGATAGTATACCTATTAGAGTGTTCAGAAACTATCAGAGTCAAGGGATTGCATACCCAAACCAACAAGGCATGCGAGTCTACTCTAGTTTGTGGAATGCTGATAACTGGGCTACAAGAGGTGGTCTAGTCAAAATTGACTGGACAGCTGCACCGTTTGTGGCCAACTACCGTAGGTACAGGGCTAGAGCTTGTAAGTGGAACGGGCAGGTTAGCATTACTCAATGTGCCATTCCCACAAGTGCCAACTGGTGGACATCTCCTGTTTATAAACAAATGACAGCGAGTCAACAAGGTCAACTCACCTGGGTTAGAAATAACCACATGATCTACAACTACTGCACTGACTTCAAGCGTTTTAGCGGACAGATGCCACCCGAGTGCTCTATGCCACAGTACTAACCAGAGAAGGATTAAATGACTCTCCATGTGGGTTCAAAGTTTCAAGGTTGTTCATTATTCTTGATGTTTTGTAATATTTCCTGAATTAAATACTCAATATATTAAATTTATTAATATATTAACGTATCATATTTGTATTTTAATCTGATTCATTGCCTCAACAAATCATTATTTACAGGGCCGTAAACGGACCAAATGAACATAAACACATAAACAAAGGAATTTTCATGTTCAGGTTGATTTGCAGAACATGATTTGTGAAAAACATTTTTCAAAAGATCTCGCATATATACAAGATTAGTCATATCATACAAATAGATTATTCAAGAGTAATGCTTACAAAACTTATATACTGTAGACGAATATGGGACGGATCTTAGGTCGTTTGGGATCGTATCTAGAGGCGGAATACACTAGAGACGACTAATACCGAGATTTGGGTCGCGTTGGGTTCGTATTGATCAAACCTAGAGGTCAATCTAGATTAGAACGAAGCCTAAACGAATAATTTCGGTGGCAATTGGTGTTAGGGATCGAATGTAACGGATACCAGTCGGTTAGGGTTGATGGAATGTGTAACCTATCAAAGTAGGTTTCAACCCGTATATATACTGCAACCCAGACACAGTCGGTCGACTGAGTCACTCAGTCGGTCGAGTGTGTGAACACACTCGGTCGACTGTGTATGCAGTTTAACATATTGATTATTATATAATTAAGCACACACAAACACGAATGTAATCAACAGTCATACAAGAACGTCATTACATAACTGAAAGTGTTAAAACGATAACGTAAACTACGGCTGGGGATTCATGCACCAACATATACTAACAAAACTTTTTTTTTTCTCTATTAAGTCCTGTTTCCCGATTAAATCATAGATTAAGTGACAGAAATATCAATCTTGCTTACTGAACTAAGACGAATAAAGAGAGGGATGACTTTCTCTACTCTTTGGCTCTATTGAGTCGACAACAATCGTCGATTTATTGGCGACTTGACTGACTCTTAGAGCCTAAATTAAATTCCAGACAGAATTTAAAACCCATGAAAATTTGATTCTACCATTTTCATGGCGTCAATTATTATTATTTTTATTTTTTTTAAAAAACTTTTTCCTACTTAAAGGTCCGAGGTCCTCTCGGAAGCAATTCTTTATCTGTCGAATAAAGAGAGTGATGACTTTCTCTACTCTTGAGAGTGTTTCACTCTGGGTAGAGAAATGACTTGTCTTTATTCTCGGATAGGGAGAGAATTGTCTACATCTCACCTTTTTCATACATCACTTATGTGTTATTGAATTTTGTTGTTGTTATTGTTGTTGTTGTTGTTGCTGCTGCTGCTTTTGCTTACTGAACTAAGAACTCTTTCTTGAAATCAATCAATTAAGTGGAAAATAAATATATTTTAAATATAAATTAGATAACGTATGGGTTATGTGATGTTTGAACATTAACGAGTATAAGTACACATTTAGAGGGTTATGATTATTCCCGACAGTTAAAGGGTCAAAAGTGAAATATTGTTTTAAAAATAATCTTGTAAATTTACACACAATATTCGACTATTCGTCCCGCAACCTAAATCGCCGGAATCGGAATCGGAGACGTTGTGAAGATGGTGAGCGTGGAATTAATCCGGGGACAGGGGAGATACAAATGCCCTAATGCGTCGGGGCACAATTATATCCGAAAAAATCTCATAATCAAAACTCATCGTCAGCAAAATCCAAAAACCCAATTCTCAGAACCCTAATCGACTGGTTCAGTCTGGTAGTATTAGTTTGGCAATACCTCTGTTCCCTTTTTAGTTAATCCATCCATCCATCCATATCCACACTAAATGACACACCGATCTCACTTTCTGTTTGATGAAATGCCTGTGTGAAATGTATTTTCCAGGTATTATATTATAATCACTATTAAATTATTAATTATTGATAATTAATTTAGTAATCACACTGATATAAATGTTGTAAATTAATGAATGCATTTACTGATAAAACAACGATAAGGGGTAAACACTGATGATATATGCTTCAGAATTTGACTTGCTTTCCTATAAATAATATGAAATTGCCCTCCCAATTTATTATTTATTGAAATGCAACAGATGCAAAAAGAGAGTACAACTAATTTCAAACGAAATTTACCTACCAAGAACTAGTAGAACATAACAATAACAATGGTAAAGTAAACTAAACTAATCAATGTGGACCCACACACCACGGCTAGGAACATTGAGATAGCTCACAAACATCATGTAATAGCCTGGTGGTGCAACCTTCCCAGAAGGCGGCGCTAAGGCGGTGATCACATTGTTCTCGACCTTCTCCTCTGCAGCGATTAGCAACCGCTGGTTTTGAGAGAAACCATGTGTTGTAAAAGGTGGGTACAGAAGAGTCACTATAACCTCTCCGAATCCCACATTTGTATCCGAAGGAACTGTAACCGTGACCTTAAATGGTTGACCGTACTTCAACACCTTATCGGTTCCATCTTCTTTGATAGCGGGCCTTGTGTTATCGAGCTTCGGGTCGAAATAATGGGGTGAAAATTTCTCAGCCTTTAGCTCCGTTGGAAATAGACCATCAAAAGTGTAGAACTGGTGTGAGTTGCTTCCGACGACCAATATCTTACCATCGGGAAGCACTGCAGACGATGAGTGGTACATTCGAGGGACGTTTGTAGGGTTTAGTTCCATAAACCGCTTACCCATTTCATTTTCGGGCATGTATACAGTCGGGGTGAGATTCGGATCTTCAGCATCTTCCCAACCCGAAGTACCCTTTTTAGCACCATTGATTAACAGCATTTGTGCATTCGGAAGCAACAATAGATCACCCATGGTTCTCGGTGACGGCATGTCTTGTTCTTTCTCCCAAACGGGGTTATCAGCTAACACCTTAAGTCTGTTACAATCTGCTAAAGCGGGTGTGAAAACTTTGTTTTGCGTGTACCTTCCGTCGATATTCGGGAAAGCATCTTTTTTATTACCACCACAAACGATTACTTCAAAAGGAACCGGCATAGCATTGCCCTGGTTGAATCTTAGTGGGAAAAGGGCAGATTGACCCGATGGTGGATAGTTACGGGACCCACCTGGTAACGCTGGATACTCCTTTACGATGTCACCCGTTTTTGGATTAAAACTAACGGCCCGATCGTTAGTGAATATGAACACGTTTCCGTCCGGGAGTAGGTAAAGAAACGGGTAAAGATTGTTCTCAACGGGCAGACCCGGTCCGACAGCTGGCTCGGTAGTTTGTTGAAGGAATGGGAAGTTAATCACCTTTGGCTGGAATTCGAAATTTGGCGGTACAATATCGTAACTGTACGAATCTCGACCTCCTACAATAACTGCACTACCGTCTTCTAAAACACAATTAGATGCATACCATCTATTAGCACCGAGTGCATTTTCTCTTTCGACAAACTTTGGTTCAGGATCTTTTAATGCGAACAACCTAACCGACTTGAAACCCATTCGATTACCCCCTGTCGATAAAAGATCACCAGTCGGCAACACGTGTCCTGATGAGCACCATGGATCTGTCTTGACCTACAATACATAACAACATACAATATATCGTTTAAATAATTAAAAAATTATAAATGTCTTGCAAAAATGTGAGTGGTATATAATGATAATAAGTATAAGTTACGTACATAAGCCGAAACAACTTCACCGCTCTCGACATCATATTGTACGGCATGAGCGAAACAATCGGGCTCGTTGTTATTATCAGGATTCGGTGGACAGTTTCCTTTTGGACCTAATTCTCGGGCCGAAGGGCCAAGGTTTGTGGTATCGAACCAAACAGCCTTGTTGTTTGACAACACCTGAAGTTGCATTGCGTTAACACCCACGTCAGGATTTTGTACGACCCATTCACCTTTATAATCGGTGTTTAATGGAGGTGATCCATATAGTGGTGGATCGTACCACGGTTTATCAGCAGGCGGGCCAGTAGGAGCAGCTGGAATGGGCTTGGCAGGCTTATCATTTGCTCCATCGGGCTTATCTCCGCCCCCACCTGCCGGCTTATCTCCGCCACCACCTGCAGGCTTATCTCCGCCACCGTCTGCAGGCTTATCTCCGCCACCGTCTGCCGGTTTATCTCCGCCACCGTCTGCAGGCTTATCTCCGCCACCATCTGCAGGCTTATCTCCGCCTCCGCCTCCACCTCCACCTCCATTTTTATTAGGACAATCTGGCTTATCACCGCCTCCACCTGCAGGCTGATCTCCGCCTCCACCTGGCGGCGTATCTCCACCTCCACCTGCAGGAGGCGTATCTCCGCCGCCATCGGCAGGCTTATCTCCGGCTCCATCTGCGCCTGGATCTGAAGGAACGTCTTCTTGGCTTGACGGATCTATATGCCCATCCTTCCCACTCGGGTCTGGAGATTTAGGCCCTTTTTGTTCGGGGCAATTGAAAGGCTTGCCATCTTTGCATTGGCCCTGAATTTCTTTTAGATCATGGGAAATAACAGCACATGCGAATAACAGTAACAAATTGAGTAACAATAGAAGTTTAATTGATGCCATTGGCAATTTAAATTTATTAGTTCTGTAATCACAGTTTCTTACACTTTTATACTTGAGCTTTTGCAATGTAAAATTAGAAGTTTCTAAATTTAAGAGGTTATGATTCTAAATTTTGTCTGAGGACATCAATAAAATTAGGAGCTTTGTTGTGCTTCTGTGGGTATAGATGATGCATGAAAAATCGTACGTGATTTTGAATGTTTCCATTTTTAACGTATAATTGGTTCTCTAGTAGCTTTAATACGGGAGTATATGACAAAATGTTAAAAAAAGAAAAAAAAAATGTTTATTAACTCTTTAAAATACAAGTCTAAGCTCTATAGTACGGTACTACGGTTATTGAAATCTAATGAGTATGCTTTCATTTCACTTAAAATTATTAATTTTATTAATTATTAATGTAGCATACTTGGTACAGCATAACATGTATATAAACCATAACTATAATTTGGTTGAGATCAAGTTAGTGACTTTTAATAACAGTGTTTAATAAAAATTTCAACTATTAATTTGTTCAATTTAGTTAATTGACTTATAGTATAATACTAATACCTATATTTAGGGTCTTCCAAATTGGTGTACTTGAAAATGAACAAGATCGACAGTGGAAAACGGTAATTGAAATTTTTTAAAAACGGTTATCGGATTGGAAATGGTAAATTAATGTCATTTAGTGAACGTCTAACTCTCATTAGGTCGATTTTTAGTAGTTTGTCATTGTACTACTTATATCTCTTTCGTGCTCTAATCTGTCATCTTAAAAGTTATAGAAGATTCGAGATGAATCTATTTCTTCGGTTCAAGTGAGAGTTTCAAATTGGCTTGGTCAATATGGGACGAGAGGTTAGATATTGGGTTTTTGAAATCTAGTATTGGGGTTTGATGGGTACACGGCAAGAAACATTGCGCAACTGATAATAATGATGAATCTGATATGTAAACAAGAAGAAACTTGATCTTTGTATTAATGAAAAGAATACAGATTGAATTGAGTTACTTTGGTTTACACGTTGAGGGTATAAATACACTAAGTTTAGTAACAGCCATTTCCTAAACAAGGATGAATCCAATACCACTTTTGGAACCCCTATGTACTAATTGAGGAAATATGGCAGTATGGACAGTAAGACCCGTTATCCTTGTTGCTATGCTAAAAAGGGAGGTAATGATAAAATAATCTGATCCCCAAAAGTCAAATAACCATTTTTGGTTATTTGACCTTATTTGTTACAGCTCATATTCTAACACTCCCCTTCAAGTTGAACAGTGGGGTTTCCAATGTTTAACTTGTCGAGAACATCACTGAAGAGTCTTCCGTTGACTGATTTGGTGAGGATATCGGCCAATTGGTCTTCTGATCTTATATATGGTAAAGAAATAATTTCTGCATCCAACTTTTCTCTGATAAAGTGTCTATCCACTTCAACATGTTTTGTTCGATCATGTTGAACTGGATTTTCTGAGATAGCAATTGCTGCTTCATTATCGCAGAGGATCTGAATAGCTTCTTTTGGAGGGAATCTTATTTCTGTCAAGAGTTTTTGAATCCATAGAGCTTCTACTACTCCCTTTGCGATTCCTCTAAATTCTGATTCAGCACTTGATAAGGAAACGACCTTTTGTTTCTTACTCTTCCATGCAACTAAGTTTCCTCCAACTATTGTGAAGAAACCTGAAGTTGATCGTCTATCTCCTTTTTCTCCAGCCCAGCTTGCATCCGTATAAACTTGTGCTTCAAGATGCCCACTCTTTTTTAATACAACTCCATTGCCTGCTGTTTTCTTTAAGTATCTGATGATCCTCATTACGGCTTCCATATGGTGAACCTGTGGTTGATGCATAAACTGGCTCACAACTCCAACTGCATGTGCTATATCTGGCCGAGTGTGAGCAAGATAGATGAGTTTTCCTACCATCCTTTGGTATTGCCCTTTGTCAGCAAGATCAGCTTCGTCTTCCATATATAACTTTTGGTTTGGAATCATTGGAGTATCAGCTGGTTTGCAATCAATCATGCATGTTTCTGCAAGAAAATCAAGAACATACTTCTTTTGACAGATAAATATTCCCTGTTGGGATCGTAATACCTCAATCCCCAAAAAATACTTAAGTCTGCCCAAATCTTTCATTTCAAATTCTTTAAATAAGTTCATTTTTAAGTTAGAAATTTTCTCTTTATCATTTCCTGTTATTATCATATCATCAACATAAATGATTAAGCATGTAATTAAATTTCCTTTTCGTTTAAAAAAGAGAGTATGATCCGAGTTGCTTTGTTTAAAATCATATTTTTTCATAAATAGTGTAAATCTCCCAAACCAAGCCCGTGGTGATTGTTTTAACCCATATAAAGCTTTTTTAAGTCGACAAACTTCCCTGTTTTTAAAGTTGTCGGTGAATCCAGGTGGTGCTTCCATATAGACTTCCTCTTTTAATTCGCCATGGAGGAAAGCATTCTTTACATCAAATTGATGAAGTGACCAATCTTCATTTGCAGCAATAGAGAAGAGAACTCTAATGGTATCAATCTTTGCAACTGGTGAGAAGGTTTAGGAGTAATCAATCCCGTATGTCTGAGTGTACCCTTTTGCAACCAGTCGAGCTTTGTATCTTTCAATAGTTCCATCTGGTTTATATTTTATCGTAAATACCCATCGACATCCCACTGGTTTCTTTCCTTGAGGTATGACACACTTTTTCCAAGTGTCATTATCATTCAAAGCGTCCATTTCAACTTCCATTGCTTTTTTCCAAATTTTTGATTTTAACGCTTGTTCAACAGAAGTTGGAATATTTTCAGAGTAAATTGCGGAATTAAATTTTTGAGCTTCTTTTGATAGATTTCCTTGTGCTATATTAGCCATAGGATATCTAGATCTTTGCGCTTCTTTTTCTGGAGAATATCGTTTTGGTGGGACACCTCTATTAGCTCTTTGCGGTAACACATATCTATTTGTAGGTTCAACGGGATTTGGGTTGGTATTATTGGAACTTGAGGTGGTTTGTTCTTCTTGAATTGGAGTTTCATCATTTGAGGAGGCTTCGGTGGGTTCTTGTTTTGTGGTATTTGGTGACTCGAGATCGGGATTTGGTGAATCGGGTGGATTTGGTAACTCGGGTTCAGGGTTTGGTGAGTCAGGAGGATTTGGTGTTGGTGTTTGGACATTATCGGGTTTAGGTATCCAACTTACTCAACTTAGAGTGTCATTACCTTCTTTCTCCCCCTCACTCGTGAGTTGGGTATTGTAAAAGTATTCTGTTTCGATGAAGTCACAGTTCATGGTAGTGAAGACATGACGTCGCTTAGGACTATAGCACCGATATCCTTTTTGATTTATTCCATAACCCACCATGACACATTTTTTCGCACATGGATCTAGTTTGGTGCGTTCATTTTTTGGGATATGAACAAAGACGGAACATCCAAATATTTGAGGTTCAATGCTAAATGAAGTAGGAAGGGTGTAAAATTGAGAAAGAGTGTCCATAGGGGTTTTTGTGCCCAAAACTTTAGTAGGTAAACGGTTGATAAGGTAGGTAGCGGAAGCGAGAGCTTCGGGCCAAAAACTTTTCGGAACCTTGGACTCAATTAATAAAGCTCTTTTCATTTCTAAGAGTAGCCGATTTTTTCGCTCGGCCACTCCATTTTGTTCGGGAGTATGAGCGCAAGATGTTTGATGAATAATTCCGTTGTTTTCGCAAAAGTGTTTCATTGACGTGTTGACAAATTCCCCTCCATTATCGGATCTCAAGATTTGAATATTTTTATTAAACTGAGTTTGAACCATTTTATAATAATGACAGAATTTTTCAAACACTTCAGATTTGAAGGTTAAAAAAAAAAGTCCAGGTCATTCGGGTGTGATCATCAATAAATGATACAAAGTACCGAAGGTTTTCCCCCCCATTAACCGGAGCCGGACCCCATACATCAGAATGAATTAAAGTAAAAGGTGCATTTGTTCTAGAATTACTTGGTTTAAACGTACTCCGGTGGCTCTTGGCCAAAATACACGTTTCACATTCTAAATTCACATTTGATGGAACAAAACTAGGAAATAACGCATGTAAATATCCGGCTGATGGATGACCCAACCTCCTATGCCATAACCAAGCTTCCCTCGAAGGTGTTCCGTGAGCAAGTGACACGGTTCCTTGTTGAGAAACTTCGTCGACATAATATAACCCCCCTTTTTCAGTGCCACATCCAATTATAAGTCCCGTACGGATGTCTTGCAAGATGCAGAACGTCGGATACATTAGGACTTTATAGTTTAATTCTTTTGTAACATGACTTATAATAACAGCTTATGAGATAAAGCTGGAATATGTAAACAATTAAGTAGTTTAATTGTTGGTGAAATTTTAATTGTTCCACCACTTTTAATTTGAACAATCTCTCCATTAGCCGTTTGTATTTTATTTTTCCTAGGTTTTGTTTTTAAAATAATGTCACTTTCATCAAAGGTCATCATATCCGTTGCTCCGCAATCAAATATCCAAGAAGTGGATTTTGAATTGTTTGAAACAACGTTTGCTCTAGAAGAGTCGTCATTATCTTGAATTTCAGTTAAAACAGAGTATTTGTTTTTGCAAGTGATATTGTTTTCGGGCTTAGTGGGCATAGTGGTCCGTTTATTTTTAAGTCCATTACATTTACTTTCAAAAACTTTAGTGGGTTTTTTATTTTTAAACAGACTAGTGGGCTGCCCAAACTTCATGGGCTTATTACCCTTAAAAATTTTAGCAGGTTTTTGATAACAATTGTTAGTGGACTGAGATGTGTTAGTGGACTGAGACTGTGGCCCAATATTTCCCTTTAGCCCGGTTTTAACTAGGTCCACCCATCTAACTTTAGGGTTATAACCGGTCCCCCCTTTTATTTGGTCAGTGGATTGAGATGGGGAGGTAGAAAGAGAAACCGAATCTCTTTCTTTCTCTGCAACTGAAACACTACACCTGTTATCTTCCTTTTTGGTGATAACACTTTCATCGATGGGTTTATCCCTCTCACCCCTTTTCTTGGTCTGCTAATTTTATAAAAAGAATTAAAGGTTGAGGGTGTACCTTTTTCGGTGACAACACCACCGAAACCTAGCTCTGTGGGTGTGATGGTAGGCTCGCCGGCTTCCTCCACAGCTGCAACCTTCCCTGGTTTTGTCCACCATTCAGGGTAACCTTTGATTTCAAAGCAATTTTCCCTTGTATGTCTTGATTTCCGTCATTTTATGTATGTAAATTTCGATTTATCTGCTTTTGGTGGATATTTATTTCGATGCACTTGGGTTAGATGAACAATTGGCCTTTTGCCGTCGATTGCAGTCACTCCGGTTGCAATCTTATGACTGGTTGAAGGGCCATTAGTTGATAACCCTAATTTTCGATCCAATTCTTTAAAGAACTGAATACTGTATTTCACAAAATTAGTCAATTGACCAGTAAGGTCATTAATTTGGCTGATATGAGTTAATTGGGTTGAGTATGGTAACTGACTGCCGTCCAAACTTGACATGGCAGTCTGGTTTGAGCTTGAAAATGGGTTGCCGTCACTAGACATGGTAACCCTTCAATTGGTAAATGAATGAGACTTTAATTGTAGTGACCGGAACTTTTCCATGTTTATATATATTAATTGAGATTGATATTTACATGACTAAATGTTTCCAACGTGTTAAGCAATCAAACTTGTTAAGACTTGATTAATTGAAATAGGTTTCATATAGACAATTGACCACCCAAGTTGACCGGTGATTCACGAACGTTAAAACTTGTAAAAACTATACGATGGCATATATATGGTTATATATATAGTTAACATGATTTTATTATAAGTAAGTATCTCATTAGGTATTTTAACAATGAGTTATATACATAAAAATGAGACTATTAAATTAAGAAACTCGAAAACGATATATATAACGATTATCGTTATAACAACGTCTTACTAGGTACATATGAATCATATTAAGATATTGATACACTTGGTTAATTATGTTAAATGATAAGTAAATATATCATTAAGTGTATTAACAATGAACTACATATGTAAAAATAAGACTACTAACTTAATGATTTCGAAACGAGACATATATGTAACGATTATCGTTGTAACGACATTTAACTGTATATATATCATACTAAGATATATTATATATCATAATATCATGATAATGTAACAATTTAACATCTCATTTGATATAATAAACAATGGGTTAACAACATTTAACAAGATCGTTAACCTAAAGGTTTCAAAACAACATTTACATGTAACGACTAACGATGACTTAACGACTCAGTTAAAATGTATATACATGTAGTGTTTTAAATATGTATTCATACACTTTTGAAAGACTTCAAGACACTTATCAAAATACTTCTACTTAACAAAAATGTTTACAATTACATCCTCGTTCAGTTTCATCAACAATTCTACTCGTATGCACCCGTATTCGTACTCGTACAATACACAGCTTTTAGATGTATGTACTATTGGTATATACACTCCAATGATCAGCTCTTAGCAGCCCATGTGAGTCACCTAACACATGTGGGAACCATCATTTGGCAACTAGCATGAAATATCTCATAAAATTACAAAAATACGAGTAATCATTCATGACTTATTTACATGAAAACAAAATTACATATCCTTTATATCTAATTCATATACCAACGACCAAAAATACCTACAAACACTTTCATTCTTCAATTTTCTTCATCTAATTGATCTCTCTCAAGTTCCATCTTCAAGTTCTAAGTGTTCTTCATAAATTCCATAAGTATAGTTTCATAAAAATCAAGAATACTTCTAAGTTTGCAAGTCTACTTCCAAGCTTTCTAATCCATTTCAAGTAATCATATAAGATCAAGGAACCTTAGTTATTTACAGTAGGTTATCTTTCTAATTCAAGGTAATATTCGTATTCAAACTTTGATTCAATTTCTACAACTATAACAATCTTATTTCGAGTGAAAATCTTACTTGAACTGTTTTCGTGTCATGATTCTGTTTCAAGAACTTTCAAGCCATCTAAGGATCCTTTGAAGCTAGATCCATTTTTCTCATTTTCAGTAGTTTTATCCAGAAAACTTAAGGTAGTAATGATGTTCATAACATCATTCGATTCATAAAAGCTATCTTATTCGAAGGTTTAAACTTGTAATCACTAGAACATAGTTTAGTTAATTCTAAACTTGTTCGCAAACAAAAGTTAATCCTTCTAACTTGACTTTTAAAATCAACTAAACACATGTTCTATATCTATATAATATGCTAACTTAATGATTTAAAACCTGAAAACACGATGAACACCATAAAATCGGATATACGCTGTCGTAGTGAAACCGGGGGCTGTTTTGGTTTGGATAATTAAAAACTATGATAAACTTTGATTTAAAAGTTGTTCTTCTGGGAAAATGATTTTTTATATGAACATGAAACTATATCCAAAAATCTTGGTTAAACTCAAAGTGAAAGTATGTTTTTCAAAATGGTCATCAAGATGTAGTTCTTTCGACGGAAATGACTACCTCTTTAGTAATTGACATGTAACTTAAATTTCGGACTATAAACCTATACTTTTTCTATTTGGATTCTTAAATTAGAGTTCAATATGAAACCATAGCAATTTGATTCAATCAAAACGGATTTAAAATGAAGAAGTTATGGGTAAAACAAGATTGGATATTTTTGATCTTTTTAGCTACGGGAAATATTTAACAAATCTATACAAATCATATCCTAGCTAACTTATATTGTATTATACATGTATTCTAATATATTATGTAATCTTGGGATACCATAGATGCGTATGCAAATGTTTTGACATATCATATCGACCCATGTATATATATTATTTGGAACAACCATAGACACTCTATATGCAGTAATGTTGGAGTTAGCTATACAGGGTTGAGGTTGATTCCAAAAATATATATACTTTGAGTTGTGATCTAGCCTGAGACGTGTATACACTGGGTCGTGGATTGATTCATGATAATATATATCGATTTATTTCTGTACATCTAACTGTGGACAACTAGTTGTAGGTTACTAACGAGGACAGCTGACTTAATACACTCAAATCTTTAAAACAAAATAAAAATGGTTGTAATTATATTTTGATCATACTTTGATATATATGTACATATTTGTATAGGTTCATGAATCGATCCGTGGCCAATTCTTATTTCCGAGGAAGGAAATATCTGTGAAAGTGAGTTATAGTCTCACTTTTAAAATTTAATATTTTTGGGATGAGAATACATGCAGGTTTTATAAATGATTTACAAAATAGACACAAGTACGTGAAACTACATTCTATGGTTGAATTATCGAAATCGAATATGCCCCTTTTTATTAAGTCTGGTAATCTAAGAATTAGGGAACAGACACCCTAATTGACGCGAATCCTAAAGATAGATCTATTGGGCCTAACAAACCCCATCCAAAGTACCGGATGCTTTAGTACTTCAAAATTTATATCATATCCGAAGAGTTTCTCGGAATGATGGGGATATTCTTATATATGCATCTTGTTAATGTCAGTTACCAGGTGTTCACCATATGAATGATTTTTATCTCTATGTATGGGATGTGTATTGAAATATGAAATCTTGTGGTCTATTGTTACGATTTGATATATATAGGTTAAACCTATAACTCACCAAAATTTTTGTTGACGTTTAAAGCATGTTTATTCTCAGGTGAATACTAAGAGCTTCCGCTGTTGCATACTAAAATAAGGACAAGATTTGGAGTCCATGATTGTATGATATTGTGTAAAAACTGCATTCAAGAAACATATGTCGATGTAATATATTTCTATTGTAAACCATTATGTAATGGTCGTGTGTAAACAGTATATTTTAGATTATCATTATTTGATAATCTACGTAATATTTTTAAAACCTTTATTGATAAAATAAAGGTTATGGTTGTTTTAAAAATGAATGCAGTCTTTGAAAAACGTCTCATATAGAGGTCAAAACCTCGCAACAAAATCAATTAATATGGAACGTTTATAATCAATATGAACGGGACATTTCATTAATTAGGATGTAATGATCAATGGATCTATACCTTAAAGCTCTGATACCATGATAATAATGATGAATCTGATATGTAAACAAGAAGAAACTTGATCTTTGTATTAATTAAAAGAATACAGATTGAATCGAGTTACTTTGGTTTACACGTTGAGGGTATAAATACACTAAGTCTAGTAACAGCCATTTCCTAAACAAGGATGGATCCAATACCACTTTTGGAACCCGTATGTACTAATTGAGGAAATATGGCAGTATGGACAGTAAGACCCGTTATCCTTGTTGCTATTCTAATAAGGGAGATGATGATAAAATAATCTGATCCCCAAAAGTCAAATAACCATTTTTGGTTATTTGACCTTATTTGTTACAGCTCATATTCTAACAGCAACCACTTGGTTCGTCAAATGATTGGGTGTTCATGTAGTGAGCTAAAAACGAATAGCTGCGTATTGAGCTCTCGACCAAAGACGAGTCAAACCAGACCGGGTGCTTCTTCTGATGCAATTCATGTCTCCAGACTAGGATGATGTGAGGTTGGAATAAGTAATCAAAGATGTTTTCTTGTCTCTTGTTTCTTTTCTTAACAAACTGCCTAATGGATCGAATTCATCCTTGGTTACTTGGTAAGTCTGTCAATAGTGCATTGTATATAAAGTTTGAAATATTGATAATGTTATATAAACACATTGCTTAATTTAATTGAACAAATTAATAGTTTAATAACTTATTTGAACATTTTTACAAAATATACTATTATTATACAGTTTAAGTGATACAAAATTTGTCTCAATGTATATTTATGTTGTTGTTTAATTGTATAATAATAGTCAATTACGCATAGTTGAGGATCTTGAATTGTAATTGTAATTGTAATTTTGTAATGCATATTAAAAGTCATATACTACATATTTTCAAATGGAATCAACGACTTGAATATTTCTTATTATGTTAAAAATTGGAGTATTTCACATGTGTAAGAATAGAGACTCCACCTTGGAAAAAAGACACTTAACAATATAGGAGTTCAAGAAGATCATTAGCATTATTATTATTATTATTATTATTATTATTATTATTATTATTATTATTATTATTATTATTATTATTATTATTATTATTATTATTATTATTATTATTATATTATTATTATTATATTATTATTATTATTATTTTTTATTTACTTTTTTTTATATAACTTTGTTTCTAAGGTTTAAAACTGGAATTGGCACAACAATACGAAGTGGCCGACCAAAATGGAAGGACTTGGAATTAGGGTGCGTCTGTTTACCTCTTAACTGAATGGTCCAACGCTAGCATTCAACGCTTATGACATCTGAATGACATATGATGCTGAATGGTTCTATAACAACCCTCATATTTCCATACCTGAATTGACTAATTTGACTATAGGGTTGTTATCCATACGTAATATATAATTAAATTCGACGTTGATCAAATATTTATTTTTAGTTGACACATTCTGTTAACTAAAGTTTACACTAATTATATAAAATAACTTTAGTTAATATTAATGCGTATTATATTTAAAACTATATGTAACATAATTATTAATTAAATGATAAGTTATTTTAATCATTATATATATTTAGCTTATAAAAAAATAAAAATAAAAAGAAATAAGATTTTTTTTATAAATTAAATAATGAGCCCATGAATTTTGACTAAATATTTTCAAAAACAAAAACTTATTAAAAACATTTTTAACATGTTTTTATTATTTTGTCAAAATTGGCACCTTTATTTTATTATTTTTTTTCTTTTCACCAACTATTTTTTACCTATAAATACATGGCTCCTCATTCATTTTTTTCTTGCCAAACACAAAAACTTAAGTTATTCTCTCAAAACCTTGAAGAAAATTTGAGGTACTTTCTATTTTTATTAATTTTTTTCAATATTGTCATTTATATTTATATTTATTGTATATTCTTTGTAAAATTCAAAATTAATTATGTTTATATGTTATAATTAGTATTATAAGTGTTATGATGCATAAAAATAATTTTTATAATTTATGGAATATTATTTATAATTAAATACGAATTATGTAGTGTTTAAACGTAAAAACAATGTAAAATTCGTAATAAATACTTTTAACCAAAAATAAAATATATATAATTTTTCTGAGTTTTTAAAACTTATATAGATCTGAAAAAATTATAAAAATAATTACTTGGGTCGAATTGGTATTTATTATATAATTAAACTCTATTATTATGTAATTCGAAGGTAAATTAAGAATAAATATAAAATAATAAAAACATATTTTTTTAAATATTTTTCTACAGGTTATTAGACTGATAGAAACTTATAAAAATTATAAAAATAATTATTTGGGTTTATTTAGTAATTATGTAGAATTAAAATTGTTTTGTGAATACATTAAGGGTAAAAACAAAAATAAATACAAAAATATAATAAAAACGTTTTCTTAAATTTTTCTACTAATCTATATGATTAACTAAGACTATAAAAATTATGTATGTAATTTTTAGATATTTAATTTATTATTTAGACATTTTTGAATAATGTTCGATTAATAAAACACTATTATTTTTGAAGTAATTTAGGTATTTATTTAAAGGTAATTATATTTAATATATATAAGACATACTAAGGTATAATAACTAAATATTAAATAAAACTTAGGTTATATTATCACATATATAATTATTAAGTACATTAATAATTCGTTGTGTGTATACACCTAAAGTGAAGGTTAATCAAAGATAATGTATAATTCATGTGAACTTCATCGCTACTCACGGTAGTAAGTGAATGATGTCTAGGTTGCCATTTATGGGTAAGCTTGTGGATCTCGAATGCCATGACTTAGATTCTGGTCAAGAATCCTGGGCCCCCGGTTACATCTGGTCATTCCTGACTTATTTGATAGCAACGAAGTTTGAGTAGAGTTGTATAACATCTTGCTAAAGATTAACCCGAACTTTCTAAAATTGAAAAAATTACTATAAGTGGAAACTTTCCATAAATAGTAACCTTCCGAAAATGGAAATTCTTTAGTGAACCATTACTATCAATATAGTACTATATAATATTGTCTGTTAGGCAATGTCTGATCATACGTTCTATCTCTAGGTTGAGATCTTGGTCACGTCCTTCCGTTCAATTCTTTCGTGGAATACTCTTTTGTGCTACTAAGGTGATTTTCATAGCCCCACTTTTACTGTTTACTTAACTATTTATAACTTTTGGAGTGAGACACATGCTTGCTTTATAACTGTTTTACGCTTAGACACAAGTACTAAATTGTTAACTATGCTGTCATGCTTTGATTCATGCTAAATCCCTACTGTAATATCGTCAATTGCTACGTTTAAATGCAAACTTAATTATTGTGAGTAGGCCTATTGAGAGTAACGTCTCTAACCATTCGACCGTTGGTCTTTGGTTACATAATAATGATTCCACGACACTGACAGTACAAGGTGTCATAGGGTAAATTGTTTAGTAGCGATATTACAAACTATAGCAACACTTTTAGATTGATATATCTATATTGATCAACTTTAAACTAAATCTTGTGGTCTAAAACTTTGGATATTATTTATAAACCTATTAATTTCACTCAACCTTTTTGGTCGACACTTTAAGCATGTTTTGTCTCAGGTAATGATTGAGCTAGCTGCTACTTGCTACTAGATGATTGACGTATGCTTTGCTGCTTGCATGGAATCCATCATTCATATTTATCATTTTATTTAGACATTTCCCATTTACTGTACTCTTATGATGTAAAACTTTGAATAATGCTTCCGCTGTTTATTTAAAAATATAACGTCTCATTTAGAGTCGTTCTCGCTTATACAACTGTGTTATGATATGATTGGTCACAATTACCCCTGGTCCATTTTGGGGGTGTGACAGATTGGTATCAGAGCAGGTTGTTGTAGAGAACCAGGATTGCATCTTATGTGTGCCTTATACAATTAGGTACCTTAGCAATGTAGGACTACAACTTCCTTTGACTATAGTGCCTTTAATTATTGCCTTTAACTGTTAAATGCTACACTATACTTTAGAAACTTTACTTATCTTAGAATGCCGAGCCAATCTAAGAACTCTGCTCATTCTCCTAAGTACTATTCAATTCAGCCACCACATTTAAATGCGACACCGTTCTCGACATTCCTATGTCATTTATCATGGTTTTGTGTATTACATATGTATTACATGAAATATTATCCATGAATTTTTAAAACTCCTATATTTGTTACTATTCATACTCAAACGTATATAACTCTCTGTTATATCACGTACCTATATGCTTTATGCCTTTATGCATCAGTTTGTGAAGCGAAAAATGTCATTGAGTTATCGAGAATCTCAAAGACATTATAATGTCATCACTACTCATATTCATTACTTTTATACCTTTTATTTCTCGTTATTGAATTTTCTTGACGGATGGCGTCTACGAAACTCTAGAATGGAAGGGTTTGGATTACCGATTTAAAGGATCCTATAGCTCAAGCCCCTAGACCTGAATAGACCATTACGAATTGAAAGTCTTTAATCGAAAGATTATCAGATTACATACTTATCATTTTATGATCTCGACAAGTCATACTGCTATTATTGGATTATAGACACATCATATCTTATTATATCTTATCATATCTATCTTAATAAACTTTGTCTAACACTTTTCCTAAATTTTCTTCGTAAATTACGGAAATCTTTTTGCTATATATACGTATATCAAGAAGACAAATATATCATTCAATATTCAACACTCATCTCATAACAAAAACCCTTATTCCGATCAGATAATATGGATTTCTCACATGATTCCTCGAACTCCTCGAGCTCCAATGGCAGCATAACCGGAATGAACCAACCAATTAGTCATCATCTATTTTGGATGAATTGGGGATGGGTTCGTAGTAAACTTAATCAATGGAGACAAGAAGAAGGTGATCCCTTTCACCAACCGAATTCACCTCTTGGTGAAGAACCTGAAGCACTTACCGGCGAACCCGTTCGGAACACTATTTTCACCCTCATTTCCAGGGTATCCAGTCACGAATATATAATATCTAAAATTCTAGATCTTATTCATCCACTTGTCCGAACCGCCAATCACCCCGGAATAATAGAAGAAGTCAATGAGCTTCGCGCTCGAGTGGTGGCTCTGGAGAATATGGTGCGAAACCTACGAGCACCAGCAGCAGCACCAGCAGCATAACCAGCATCACCGCCAGTACCAACAGCATCACCACCAACAACATCAGCTTCACCAACAACAAACACCATAATCTGTACCTCGGATATCAACATCATACGCCCCATTGATACCAAGGAATATTAGTAATAATGAGTTAAGATGTATTGACTCATTCTTCCTGAAAATTATATATGTATACTTTATATATATATATATATATATATATATATATATATATATATATATATATATATATATATATATATATATATATATATATATATATATATATATATATGGTTTGGAACAATAATAAATCTTTTCGTATTAAGCTATTACGTGTGAATCTTAAATAGTATGTACTACTTGGTTAATTCATATCACTAATATGCTATGATATACATTCCTCGTTAATCACTGCTTCATCACAATAAACTCCATTTCATAATAAACTAAGTGTATTATTCAAATACATGTTTGGTTTTACACTTTCATTTTCGATGTACTCAAAACTCTTTAGAAAACATCATTCGTGCCTTGTGAATTTCACAAGAATTCCACGAGCATCAACATCATATACCGAGGTATATCAATAACAATGAACGATGGAGTATTGATTCATAACTTCATTAAAGAAAGATTCTGCGATGATTATGTAATCTCTCAAGTTTTGAAGATTATTTATTCTCGCTTCAACCGCAAATCAAATGATTTTAATAGTATATTAACTCATTAAATCTATATTATACGTGAAGAATACATATATGAACGTATATCTTCATAAAGATTGTAATTAAAAATCCTTTTGTACAAACTGTTAATTGTGAAAATATTTTAACGAGTAGGTAAAACCCGAGAAATATTTATATCTCACATCAATATCTTACATTGTACATTCTTCAAATTCTGATTCAATAATTAGTAACTATACTACTTACATCCACATATGTATCCGTTCACTAAAGAACAACCATTTTCATACAAATTTAATTACCTATTCTGATTTGGACATATCGGAATCCAAGTAAAGCTTTAGCAAGTGTAATCTTCCTAAAGATCACTACATTCATGAATTATATTCATTCGTATTCTATGATGAATTATCACATCAAACCACTGAAATTATCGTTCATTACTTTTGAAATCAACAATGCCTATTCATCAACCATTAGAACCGTTGACGATTACAATCAGCGTTTAATCATCTAAAAATGAAATTTCTTGAAACCATCTCGGATTGATAATAATTGAATCAAATATGGCTGCATTAAATACAGAGGAAACAGCAAAATTGTAGATGGTCTCAATGGTCAAAAGTTTGATAATAAAGAATGGTACGTTGGAAAAGCTCAAAAGAAAATTTGGAACTGAAAAACGGATTGAGCTAACCATGGAGGAGACCAAGGACAAATACAAGGACCAAACCCTATATTCAAAGAATCCAGGTAATTCTGGATCCGATGAAATCTTTAGAGAATATCTTGCTCCGAAGTTATGTTAAAAGCTTGCGGAAAATTTTTCTTCATCAACCTTCGAACTTAGAAATTCCAAAATGTCGTTATAAATATCCTCTATATTTCTGAAGATATTTTCATAACGATTCTTGTCCACAATTAAGTATCTCTTTGCGATATCTTTATAAAGGAAACTATTTTAGTTTCTATATTCAGTAAAATTCAAGTTTAAATTATAAATGTTTTGAAGAAATGTTGGAAATTGAAGCATGAGTTAGTATAATATAATGACGTCAGGCCAACGTGATTATATTACAGTAAGTCATGCTAAATTTTTAATGGAAGATGATGATTCATAGACTTTATAATCATTATTTGCCATGTTACACGACTCTTACATTCTACTTAATCTCTGAACATATCAAGAACATATATTCTTGATAGTTCTATCCTCAGTAATTCTGGTAATTTACCAAATCAAATCGTGATATTACGCTTAGAACATTAGGTTCATTCGAAACTTCATACCTACAAATTCTGGACCATTACTCGCTTAACTTAGAGTCGAGAGCAGAATAAAAAGGTAAAGAGCTCCGACATATAAGGAAAAATACAAAGCCCGATAACAACACGGAAATTACAAATCGTGTATATCAATGCGTATAGCAACATAAAGACACGGGAGAATTAAAAACACTATAACCTCAAGAGCATAGTAGAAGTAAACAGATTCCTCTGGTGGTAAAAGAAAAAGAAGCATGACTGCATATATGGTCAATATAATAATAAATATCAATACGGGATTGAGCATATTAACAAATCTTTTGGAAGTATGAATCTAGGAAGAAAGTATAGAAGTGGTGAAGATAATGAAACGGAAGAAGCTAATTTATAGCAAAATTTCCAAACACAACAATCGAGGCAATTCATCGCATTTAATCAAAGAAATCCCAAAATTCCGTAAATACCGGATAATCAAATCTTATAGGTTACGAAGATTTCCTTTAATCCCTTGAATTCCGGAAATCAATCGTGACTACGTCAAAAGTTAAGGCGAACATTTAATTTACTCATTCACTCTTTTACGATAGCTTCGTTTATACTCTTTCTATAATCGAATCGTTCTATCCATATTATTCAATAGTGATAAAACTTTATTCTTCAACTTATATTCATCATTACAATATTCTTGTTGTAAACAATGATGATCTCTATCAAACTTCATGACTATAATTTTCATGAACTACTCTCTGTTTTGTCTACCCTAACATTGTGGCATAAACGCTCAAGGTTTAAATGAGCTCGATATTATTCATAACACATTTTATATATCCAATTTACTGAAATGACTTGTATAACATCATCATTTTGAATGATCTCCGCATTAATAATAAAATGCACTTCGTAGAAGAACTTGTAGAAATTATGGTATGTATGATTTTAATTCTTGAAACAGAACAATATTCTATCCGTTGGAATTCACGCAAGGCCCCGAGCATACCTGGGAACGTGAAAACCAAATAAAACGTAAATATCCTCGTCTATGTACGAACAACACCGATTAATGGCAACAACTAAATTTCGGGACGAAATTTCTTTTAACGGGTAGGTACTATAACAACCCTCATATTTCCATACCTGAATTGACTAATTTGACTATAGGGTTGTTATCCATACGTAATATATAATTAAATTCGACGTTGATCAAATATTTATTTTTAGTTGACACGTTCTGTTAACTAAAGTTTACACTAATTATATAAAATAACTTTAGTTAATATTAATGCGTATTATATTTAAAACTATATGTAACATAATTATTAATTAAATGATAAGTTATTTTAATCATTATATATATTTAGCTTATAAAAAAATAAAAATAAAAAGAAATAAGATTTTTTTTTATAAATTAAATAATGAGCCCATGAATTTTGACTAAATATTTTCAAAAACAAAAACTTATTAAAAACATTTTTAACATGTTTTTATTATTTTGTCAAAATTGGCACCTTTATTTTATTATTTTTTTTTCTTTTCACCAACCATTTTTTACCTATAAATACATGGCTCCTCATTCATTTTTTCTTGCCAAACACAAAAACTTAAGTTATTCTCTCAAAACTTTGAAGAAAATTTGAGGTACTTTCTATTTTTATTAATTTTTTTCAATATTGTCATTTATATTTATATTTATTGTATATTCTTTGTAAAATTCAAAATTAATTATGTTTATATGTTATAATTAGTATTATAAGTGTTATGATGCATAAAAATAATTTTTATAATTTATGGAATATTATTTATAATTAAATACGAATTATGTAGTGTTTAAACGTAAAAACAATGTAAAATTCGTAATAAATACTTTTAACCAAAAATAAAATATATATAATTTTTTTCTGAGTTTTAAAAACTTATATAGATCTGAAAAAATTATAAAAATAATTACTTGGGTCGAATTGGTATTTATTATATAATTAAATTCTATTATTATGTAATTCGAAGGTAAATTAAGAATAAATATAAAATAATAAAAACATATTTTTTTAAATATTTTTCTACAGGTTATTAGACTGATAGAAACTTATAAAAATTATAAAAATAATTATTTGGGTTTATTTAGTAATTATGTAGAATTAAAATTGTTTTGTGAATACATTAAGGGTAAAAACAAAAATAAATACAAAAATATAATAAAAACGTTTTCTTAAATTTTTCTACTAATCTATATGATTAACTAAGACTATAAAAATTATGTATGTAATTTTTAGATATTTAATTTATTATTTAGACATTTTTGAATAATGTTCGATTAATAAAACACTATTATTTTTGAAGTAATTTAGGTATTTATTTAAAGGTAATTATATTTAATATATATAAGACATACTAAGGTATAATAACTAAATATTAAATAAAACTTAGGTTATATTATCACATATATAATTATTAAGTACATTAATAATTCGTTGTGTGTATACATCTAAAGTGAAGGTTAATCAAAGATAATGTATAATTCATGTGAACTTCATCGCTACTCACGGTCGTAAGTGAATGATGTCTAGGTTGCCATTTATGGGTAAGCTTGTGGATCTCGAATGCCATGACTTAGATTCTGGTCAAGAATCCTGGGCCCCCGGTTACATCTGGTCATTCCTGACTTATTTGATAGCAACGAAGTTTGAGTAGAGTTGTACAACATCTTGCTAAAGATTAACCCGAACTTTCTAAAATTGAAAAAATTACTATAAGTGGAAACTTTCCATAAATAGTAACCTTCTGAAAATGGAAATTCTTTAGTGAACCATTACTATCAATATAGTACTATATAATATTGTCTGTTAGGCAATGTCTGATCATACGTTCTATCTCTAGGTTGAGATCTTGGTCACGTCCTTCCGTTCAATTCTTTCGTGGAATACTCTTTTGTGCTACTAAGGTGATTTTCATAGCCCCACTTTTACTGTTTACTTAACTATTTATAACTTTTGGGGTGAGACACATGCTTTCTTTATAACTGTTTTACGCTTAGACACAAGTACTAAAATTGTTAACTATGCTGTCATGCTTTGATTCATGCTAAATCCCTACTGTAATATCGTCAATTGCTACGTTTAAATGCAAACTTAATTATTGTGAGTAGGCCTATTGAGAGTAACGTCTCTAACCATTCGACCGTTGGTCTTTGGTTACATAATAATGATTCCACGACACTGACAGTACAAGGTGTCATAGGGTAAATTGTTTAGTAGCGATATTACAAACTACAGCAACACTTTTAGATTGATATATCTATATTGATCAACTTTAAACTAAATCTTGTGGTCTAAAACTTTAGATATTATTTATAAACCTATGAATTTCACTCAACCTTTTTGGTCGACACTTTAAGCATGTTTTGTCTCAGGTAATGATTGAGCTAGCTGCTACTTGCTACTAGATGATTGACGTATGCTTAGCTGCTTGGATGGAATCCATCATTCATATTTATCATTTTATTTAGACATTTCCCATTTACTGTACTCTTATGATGTAAAACTTTGAATAATGCTTCCGCTGTTTATTTAAAAATATAACGTCTCATTTAGAGTCGTTCTCGCTTATACAACTGTGTTATGATATGATTGGTCACAATTACCCCTGGTCCATTTTGGGGTTGTGATAGGTTCAGCATTCAGCGTTGAACCATTCAGAGTTGAAATACCCTCTTTACCGTTAAACAATATAATTTTTTGTAATATCCTCCTCAAATCATATCCAAAACACTTAACAGAAAAGTATATTGAATTTTTTATTCGTGTAACACGTTATTAAGGTAATTTTACCCATTTCATTGTTGTGATTAAGAGGGGATCGACTGGACGTTGATACACACAAATTTGAGAGAAAATAACTCTATTACTTACAAGAATAGATTTTCAGAGTATTACAAAACTCTTACAAAAAAACTCTCAAACTCACACACACTCTCTAGGTTGTGATTACACTTCTCTGAGTGATTTTTGGGATGATTTACAATGGAGGTTTGCACCTCTATTTATAGCAAAAATTCTATGCCGGTGAATGGTGTGAACGAGGAAGGTTGGCGGAAGTTGGCGGCCGTCATCGTGTTCAAGTTTGCTTCTTCTTCATGAGTTGTTCAAAGATGTCTTACTTTGAACATCTAGAAGGTGAGCTTCTAGATTGTAGGCTGGAAACTTTCAATTCTCCCCCTCCAGCCGAATCCACGAACATTCCAGTTATGTCTCTGCATAACTCCAACTTCTCTCGAGTCACCACCTTTGTTAACATATCCGCAGGATTCTCCTTTGTATTGATCTTCACTAGTCTCAACAGTTGTCGATCAATTACCTCGCGTATTCAATGATAGCGAATATCAATATGTTTTGTACACTACTAGAAAATTTGAAATTAGCGGCGGCAAAATCGGTCCCAAATCCGCCCCTAAACGTGTTTTTCGACGGATTACCGACGGATCTTGTCCGACCCTAAAATCGCCCTAGGTAATATTTACAGACAGATTTTGGGACGGACATTTATATTAACGACGGATTTACGACGGTAGTCTTTGGGACGGATCAACAACAGGTTTCCGTTGGATTTTTCCGACGGATTTAGGACGGCTTAATTAGCGACGGACACATTCAACGACGGATTAGACATGCATTTACCGACGGACACATTTACCGACGGACTTTCGTCGGATTTTTAAGACAGATTTGGGACTGATATAGTTTTAGTTACAGAAATTATCGTCCCCGATCCGTCGCTAATTATATAATTTTTGTAAATAATATTCTCAAAAATATGTTTTTTCTAGTATTTTCATCCAGTTTTTGCCATATGTAACCAAAATTTACCAAGACAATTTTACACGATTGTAAATCTCTGTCCTTTATAATTTAATTTGTAGATAAAAAAATATAACAAGTAGTTATAACATAAACTTAAACAAAAGCACGCAAGTTATCATTGAAATCAAACTGAGAAAAGAAAAAAATCAACTAACATCAATATAACTATTTTTGAGCTTGAAAATACTTGAAAAAGTGTTTGCATTCGTTAAACTCACCTTTACAATACTACACTAAATATATCTATACTTTGTTTGCACTTCTTGCTCAAATCTTCATTTAACTTTTTTCAATACTGCACTAAGCAGATCTAAGCTCTTTCACCATAGATCCATGAGCAATTTCTCTTAAATGCATTTAAAATGGAAGCTCCCTTCACCGAATTTCGGTTCTCTTCTGGTACTTTATGATTTCTTTTAGAGCGACAATCCTGACCAGAATCCATGTGGCTTCTTCACTGATCCGGTTGCTGGAGTAGATTTCCTTGCGGCTTTGGTGGCCAATTGTTCCTTGGAGCTTTTCCTCCTATGGCTTTCCTTGCTAACTGTTTAGTAAAAGCCATATGTTAAATGTATTGCAAGTTTTGTGTGAGATTGAGTTGTTGGTGGGTTAAGTGGTCCTAGTTGTTTAGGATTTTACAGGGGGAGTTTTAAGATAATTGGGAATAAAGAATAATGAATGATATTTTGTGGAGTATAAAGTTTTTAGATGGAGGAGATCACCCGTTTGATTATTTTAAATAGGATGGCTAAGAAGGAAAGGGGGATTGATCCATGTGATGTGCTTTTATCAAGCACTAAGTTTTTTAAATAAGAAAGTTCTAGATTTTATGCTAAAAATTTTCCAAAAATTTATTTACGGAGTATATTCTAAAACAATTATTCAAATGTAATATTATTTTTACTTATTATATACTCGATTATTATATGTAGTATATAATTAGAAATATCCTTGGTACAATTTAAGTTTTTATATTATAACTAGACACTCATTCATAAATACATCTATATTAGTTTTAAAAAAAACATTTTAAAAAAATACTAAGTAGTGTATAAGTGTATTCTAAGACATTTTGGTACTAATACGTGTTCATTCATGCTCGTAAACTACATAAAATTTCAATTGTAAAAAAACACTCGTCCCAAATCCGTCCCCAATACTCTGATTTACCGACGGATTAAGGACGGTCATATATTTATATATTTTTTTAAATTACGATTTACACGAAAACGCATAGATACTCATTCTTAAATGAATCTATATTAGTTAACAAACACTTTAAAAATGCTAAGTAGCATATAAATACAAACACACATATGGGCATGCATATATTCACTAACAACGATTATGGAACTTATATATAAAAACATTAGATCAAATATATACATCCGACAAATGTATAATATTTTGATGTATGTATGTTATATTTGTTACTACTAGTGTATTCTGAGACATTTTGGTACTTATACGCATTAATATGTGCTCGTAAACTCGATAAAATCTTAATTATAAAAAACATCCGTCCCAAATCCGTCACTAATACTCTGATTTACCGACGGATTAGGGACGACAATATATTCATATATTTTTTAAATTACAATTTAGACGAAAACGCATAGACACTGATTCCTAAATACATCTACATTAATTATCAAACATTTTAAAAATACTAAGTAGTGTATAAATGCAAACACACATATGGGTATGCATATATTCACTAACAACGATTATGAAGCTTATATATAAAAACACTAGATCGAATATATACATCCGACAAACATATAATATATTGATGTATATATATTATATTTGATAGTACAAGTGTATTCTAAGACATTTTGGTACTTATAAATGTTCATTTGTGCTCGTAAACTCGATTAAATCTTAATTTTAAAAAACATCCGTCCCAAATCCGTCACTAATACTCAGATTTACCGACGGATTAGGGACGGCAATATATTCATATATTTTTTAAATTACGATTTAGACGAAAATGCATAGACACTCATTCCTAAATACATCTATATTAATTAACATACATTCCAAAAATACTAAGTAGTGTATAAATGTAAACACACGTATGGGTATGCATATATTCACTAACAACGATTACGAAGCTTATATATAAAAACACTAGGTCGAATGTATACATCCGACAAACATATAATATATTGATGTATATATATTATATTTAATAGTATAAGTGTATTCTAAGACATTTTGGTACTTATACGTGTTAATTTGTGCTCGTAAACTCGATAAAATACAATTATAAAAAATTGTCGTCCCAAATCCGTCCATAATACTCTGATTTATCGACGGATTAGGGACGACCATAACTTTATATATTTTTTAAAATTACGATTTAGACGAAAACGCATAGATAATAATTCCTAAATGCATATATATTAGTTAACAAACATTTTAAAAATACTAAAAGATGTATAAATGTAAACACATGTACGTGTATGCATATATTCACAAACATCGACTTTGAAACTTATATGTACAAACATTATTTTGAAGGTATACATCCGAAAAATGTTTAATATATTAATGTGTTCATTATATGTGTTCATTTGTGCTTCGAAACTCGAAAAAATCTCAATTTTAAAAAAAAGTCGTCATAAATTTGTCCCTAGTTTTCTCATTTACCGACGGTTTATGGACGACACTATAGTTAAATATATATATTTTGAAATTACGAGTTGGACTAAAATGCATGGTCGCCGTAAATCCGTCGCAAAACATTATATTTAGGGACGGATTATGGACGGATTTTTGGACGTAGATAATCCGTCGGTAATCTATCGCAAAAGTTATAATTAGGGACGGATTACCGACGGAAGAGTTACCGTAGTTAATCCGTCGCTAAACCGTCATAAATGTGTGTTAATTTTATTTTTTATAAGTTCACTGGAAAGTCGTCGGAAATCCGTCGGTATTTAGGGACGGAACTATAGGCCGTCTCAAATCCGTAGCTAATTCCAGATTTTCTAGTAGTGGTACGGGAATGGTACATGGAGTTCTTGCTCAAATCTTGAGCACTCTGACTGTCACAATATACCTTGTACTCCTTTTACTTTATTCCAAATACTTGAAGATAACGCTTTAACCACAACATTTCTTTTCCAGCTTCTGCGGCAGCAGTATACTCTGCTTCAGTTGTAGATAATGCAACACACTTCTGTAGTCTTGACTGCCATGAAACAGCTCCTTCTGCAAAAGTGTAAATGAATCCTGAAGTAGATTTCCTACTATCAGGATCTCCGGCCATATCCGCATCTGTATAGCCTTCCAACATTGGATCAGCTCCCCCGTAACAAAGACATAGATTCGTTGTACCTTTAAGATATCTGAGAATCCATTTTACTGCATTCCAATGCTCTTTCCCGGGGTTGGAGAGAAAACGACTCACTGTTCCCACTGCATGAGCAATATCGGGCCTTGTACACACCATCGCATACATCAAACTTCCAACTGCTGAAGAATATGGTACTGAAGACATCTCCCCGATCTCTTCCTTGGATGAGGGACAAGAACTCTTGCTTAACTTGAAATGGTTGGCTAATGGAATACTAACAGGTTTGGCATTGTTCATATTGAAACGTGAAAGTACTCGTTCAATATACTTCTCCTGAGATAGCCATAACCTTTTATTCTTCCTGTCTCGGGTTATCTGCATTCCCAAAATCTGTTGAGCCTGTCCTAAGTCTTTCATGTCAAAAGACTTAGAGAGTTCCTTCTTTAGCTGGTTGATCTTCGTTGTATCTTTCCCTACGATCAAAATATCATCTACATATAGTAGAAGAGCAATGAAATCTCCTCCAGAAAACTTCTGAATGTAGACACACTCATCTGCTGCAGTTTTCTTGTACCCTTTACTCACCATGCACGAGTTAAACTTCTTGTACCACTGCCTAGGTGCCTGCTTCAAACCATAAAAACTTTTCTTCAGCTTGCATACGAGGTTATCTCCTGAAACCTCAAAACCTTCCGGCTGCTCCATGTAAATTTCTTCATGTAAATCTCCATGAAGAAAAGCTGTCTTTACATCCATCTGTTCAAGCTCCAAGTTCATACTTGTGACCAATCCAAGTATGACTCTAATTGAAGTCATCTTGACTACTGGTGAAAATATCTCGTCAAAATCAATCCCTTTCTTCTGTTGGAATCCTTTGACTACAAGCTGTGCTTTGTATTTCACCACTTTTCCACTACCATCCTTTTTCAGCTTGAACACCCATTTGTTTTTCAGTGCCCTCTTCCCGCGTGGAAGTTCTACAATCTCATAAGTTTGATTTTTCTGCAGAGAATCCATCTCATCCTGCATTGCGAGCAACCATTTTTCTTTATCCTTATGAGTTACTGCTTCATGAAATCTCTCTGGTTCTCCATCTTCAGTAAGTAGAAGTTACTTGGATTCTGGATATCTACTCGATGGAATCCGACATCGTTCAGATCTACGAACTTCTGGAATATACTGAGGAGATCCACCGTCATCTTGGCATTGTGATGGCTCTGAAACGTCTGGCAGATGGGGTTGTGGCTCCCCCTGCTCAGCACCGTCATTTTCCTCATTATCTTCTATTTCCGGTATTTCATCTTGCACTGTATGTTCATTTCTCATAAATGATTCTGTTGTTACCTCTGGCACCTGAGTGACAACATTTGATTTCTGAGATATTGTGGGCTTTTCAATATCTTCTATTGTCTGGCTTTCATGGAACACCACGTCCCTACTTTTGATCACCTTTTTCTCCTTTGGATCCCATAATCTGTATCCAAATTCTTCATCTCCATAGCCTATGAATATGCATGGAGTGGTCCCTGCATCCAGCTTATGTTTGAGCTCTTTGGATACATGTGCGTATGCCAAACATCCAAATACTCTTAAGTGAGAGTATGATGGGTCCTTTCCAGACCAAAGTTTCTCCAGAACTTCAAAATCTAATGGTACTGATGGAGATCGGTTGATCAAGTAACATGCGGCTTTGACTGCTTCTCCCCAGAATGGCTTTGGCAGCTTAGCCATACCACGTTCCATGATTGTTCGGTTCATTCTTTCTGCTATACCATTGTGTTGAGGGGTACGTGGAACTGTCTTCTCATGTCGGATGCCATATGATCTGCAATAGGCATCGAACTGCCTGAAAGAGTATTCACCGCCGTTGTCAGATCGAAGACACTTTAACTTCTTTCATGTCTCACGTTCTACCATGAGATGGAACTGTTTGAAGTAATCGAAAACCTGGTCCTTCGTCCGCAAGAAATATACCCACACCTTTCGAGAAGCATCATCGATAAACGTTAGAAAGTATCGGTTGCCGCCAATTGATTCAACCTCCAAGGGACCGCAAACATCAGAGTGTACCAGACTGAGTAACTCTGATTTTCTTGTTGAAGAGGAATTAAACGAGACTCTATGCTGCTTACCAAACAAACAATGATTGCAAGGATCTAGTGCAGCATCCTTGTCTACATTGATAAGCTCCTTCTTTATTAGGGTAGACAACCCTTTCTCACTCATGTGACCGAGTCTCTGGTGCCATAAATTTTGTGAAGCCTCCTTTTCTGCAACATTAATGCTGTCTGTGCAGATCTTCACATGAGTCTTGTACAGTGTGCCACAAATGTGTCCCCGAGCGACTATCATAGCGCCTCTTGACAATTTCCATGTGCCTCTACTGAAATGACTATCATAGCCCTGTTTGTCGAGAACTACTCCGGAAAGTAAATTCAGCCTAAGATCTGGCACATGGCGGACATCCTTCAAAGTGATTGTGCTCCCGGAACTTGTCTTTATCATGACATCACCAATTCCGACAATCTCAGCAGAACTGGAATTTCCCATCTTCACAGCTCCAAAGTCACCAGCTTTGTATGTTGTGAAGTATTCTTTATATGGAGTCACGTGGTAGGAAGCTGCAGTATCTACCACCCATTCTGTTTCTTCTCGTGAGACGTGAAGGCATGTCTCATCATGGGTTGAACAATAAGCTACATCACCAGAGATAGTCACTAATGTTTCTCCACCCTTATTCTTCGGCTGTGAACTGCTTTGACCTTGTTCCTCTTTCAATTTATAGTAGTTCTTCTTCATATGTCCCTCTAATCCACAATGATGGCATTTATATGTTGATTTTCTGCCATCAGCTGACCTGACCCTGCTCTTGCTTCTGCCTCTCCATTTATTTTTGCTACTCATTCGCTGTCTCCCCCGATTCTCTGTGACAAAGGCATGGGTCTGATCTGTGCCCATGTCTTTTCTCCTTGCCTCTTCACTAAATAGGGCATCCTTGACCATTGACATGGTAAGTTTGCCATTCGGAGCTGAATTGCTGAGTGTTACGACCAGCGTTTCCCAGCTATCGGGAAGGGAACTAAGAAGCAATAGCACCTGAACTTCATCGCCAAGCGGCATCTCTACAGACGAAAACTGATTGACCAAGCTCTGGAACTCATTGGTATGCTCGGCAACTGAAGTTTCACTTTTAAGCTTCATGTTGACTAAACGCCTCATCAACAGGGCTTTATTCCGAGCAGTCATGGCCTGGTACATGTCCTCCAACTTTTTCCAGAGGACATATACGTCTGTCTCCTGTGCAACATGGTGAAAGACACTCTGATCAATCCATTGACGGATCTGACCAATAGTTTTTCGATTTGATTTCTTCCACTCTTTCTCTTTGGCAGAATCAGGGTTTATACCCTTCAATTCAATAGGATCGAACAAATCCTTACAGCTGAGGAGATCTTCCATCCGAGGTTTCCACAGCATGTAGTTTGTGGTTGTGAGCATTATCATAGCTCCAGAAGATGATGTTGACTCTTCTGTGGACATTATCACCTTACAAATAATTTTTCAACACAAACGGGGTTGAATTGTAGAAAACAGAGATCACCGTTACGTCCGGAATGGTTGAAAATGGTGGAATAGACACTTCGCGGCTTAAATTCCACTTACGGGGCAAAATTATAATTTTTATAAACTTCAGGGACCAAAAATGAAATTCTGAAAAATTTCAGGGACCAGATTGTAAAATTTTAGAATTGCTACAGTACTGCTACAGGAACTTGCTACAGTACCGCCATCTGCTACAGTGAATTGCTACAGGACTGATACAGTGATCTTCTTCTCCGGCGAAAATTCCGGCACCGGTCGTCTTCTCCGGCGAGATTCCGGCGAGTTGACCAAACTTTGACCGCGTTTTCTGGGCTCGTTATAGCTCCGTTTAAGTCGCCGTTTTTTGCGTTGGACTCGGTTCGACGAGACGAATCCAATGGTACACTCAAAATTGAATTTTGAGAAAACTTCAGAAGACCCAAAAACTCAACCAACGTCTCTAACCAAGCTCTTGATACCACTTGTTGTGATTAAGAGGGGATCGACTGGACGTTGGTACACACAAATTTGAGAGAAAATAACTCTATTACTTACAAGAATAGATTTACAGAGTATTACAAAACTCTTACAAAAAAACTTTCAAACTCACACACTCTCTAGGTTGTGATTAAACTTCCCTGAGTAATTTTTGGGATGATTTACAATGGAGGTTTGCACCTCTATTTATAGCAAAAATTCTATGCCGGTGAATGGTGTGAACGAGGAAGGTTGGCGGAAGTTGGCGGCCGTCATCGTGTTCAAGTTTGCTTCTTCTTCATGAGTTGTTCAAAGATGTCTTACTTTGAATATCTAGAAGGTGAGCTCACTACAAGAAATTCGTTCTTTTGCCACGAATCCATTTGTGGCGACATAGATTTCGCCGCAAACAACCCGCTAAACGACAAAAATTCTTCACTTCTTGACTTCTTGAGTCAAAGTTAACTTTTGTGGCGACATGTCGCCAAAAATGTCGCCAAAAACTTAATTTTCCATTTACTTTTCCTTTTTCTCAATAATAAACTGGTCAAAGTTTGAAAATATTGAATTGTGGCGACATGTCGCCACTAAAAGTCGCCGCAATTATTATTTTATATTAATATTCCAATTAATTTTTTCTCTCCAAATTGTAAAAATTATCAAGTGGAGGGAAAGTTTCCCGCCATCCCTATTGTGGCGATCAGTCGCCACTAATGTCGCCGCAATAAAAAAAATTCGATTTACTTTCCAATTAAATTTTTCCCATCAAACTGAAAAATTTCACCTTGTAGCGGGAAAGTTTCGCGCTAGTTCAATTGGGGCGACATGTCGTCCTAAATGTCGCCGCAATTGGTTCATATTGATTTAAGATAACAAAATGTGACGATGCTGTAACAATGGGGAATGTGGTGGTGATGTAAGTCGGTGAAATGAGGAGGTGATGTAAGACGACATAATGTGATGATTATGTAAGACGGTGGAATGTATTGGAATGCGGTGATGATAGGCAGTGATGTAAGGCGGTGGAATGAGAAGTTAATGTAAGTTGGTGGAATGCGGTGATGATATGTGGCATTGGAATTTGGTGGTGATGTAAAGTGATGTAATGTGGTTATATACGACGATTGAATGTGGTAGTATGATGTGGTAATCTAAAACGGTAAATTGTGGTGGTGATATAAGTCGGTGGAATGTGGTGGCCATGTTCGACGGTGGAATGAGGTATTGATGTAAGACGATGGAATGTGGTGAAAATGTAAGATGGTGAAATGTGATGGTTATATATGACAATGAAATGTGGTGGTGGTGGTGCATGATGGTGGAATGTGGTGGTGTATGACGGTGGAATGAGGTGTTGATCTGAGACGGTGGAATAAGGTGGTGACGTAAGACGATGAAATGTGGTGGAAATGTAAGACAATAAATTGTGATGATTATGTATGACAATGAAACGTGGTGGTGTTGTGTGGCACTGGAATGTGGTAGTGTATGACGGTGAAATGAGGTGATGATCTGAGACGGTGGAATGAGGTGATGATCTGCGATGGTGGAATGAGGTGGTTATGTATGACGATGGAATGTGGTGGTTATGAATGACGATGGAATGCAGTGGTGATCTAAAAAACAGTGGATTGCGGTGGTGATGTATGATTGTGGAATTAGAGGGCGAATTGTGGTGGTGATGTAAGAAGGTGGAATTTGGTTGTAATGTATGACGTTGGAGTGAGGTGGTGATGTATGATTGTGAACGGAGGCAGTGTTGTAAGACGGTGATGTAATACGGTAGAATGTGGAAGTGATGTAAGACAATTGAATGAGGCGGTGATGTATGACAGTGGAATTTGGCGGTGATGTATGACATTGGAATTTGGCGGTGATGTATGATGGCGGAATGAGACGGTGATGTAAGACGGCAGAGTGTGGTGGTGATGTAAGACGATGAAATGTGATTATTATGTAAGCAGGCGGAGTTTGGCGGTGATGTATGACTGTGGAATGTGGTGGTGATATACGATAACGACCAATAGAACGATAAGAAGGACGAAGACAAATATATATATATATATATATATATATATATATATATATATATATATATATATATATATATATATATATATATATATATATATATATATATATATATATATATATATATATTGTTGAGGTGTGGAGACATTTAAACATGTCGGAAAAAGTGTCACTAAAAACTGTTTAAACACTGAATATAATCACGTTAAATTCCTGTGTTTTTATCATTCTTGCTAGCTTTACGATTTTTCACTATATTTTCGTTTATTGAAAGTGAGTTGATAACTTGGGGTTATCTAGTCTTGTTTGGGCTCACCTAGTCGGGTTTCCTAACACACACACACACACACACACACACATATATATAGGGATCAAATGAGAACTTTTAAGCAATGAGAACTCTGAGAACTAAGGTAGTCGAGCAAACAATAGGACGCGGTCGAACAAAAATTCTTGTAGTCGAACAATTTTTATTTTTGGTCTTTTTTGCTTGGTTCTACATTTTATGTAGAACAGGATGTAGAACAGCATGTAGAACATGCTGTTCTACACATGTTCTACATCAATTTTCATCAAATTAAGTTAGGGTTTTAGGGTGTAGATTTTAGGGTCTAGGGTTTAAATTTTAGGGTTTAGGGTTTAGATTTAGGGTTTAGAATGAGTTTTTTATACGAACGGTTTAGAGTTTATGGTTTAGGGTTGAGGGTTTACGGGAGTAAACCCGAAACCCTAAACTCTAAATCGGGCTAAATCAAAAAAAAAAAAAAATTTGATTTTGGTGTAGAACGTGTGAAACTTGAACAAAAATAGTGAAATTCGAAGGAGAAACTTGATCTTATTTATGTTATACAAAATTATAATTAGAAGAAAATCAGGTCCAATTTAAAAAAAAAAATGAAAATTCGAAGGTGTTCTACATTTTTTTGTTATACCTTATGTGTTCTACATTGCATGTTCTACATTTTCACCAGCTCAAAAATTGCTCGACCATGAAAAATTGTTCGGCCGCTTTTTTTTTTGTTCGACCAACTCCATTTTTTGTTCGCCCGTGTGTAATTTTGCTCGAATTTCAGTGTATTTGGAGTGTATTTTGAGTTCTCAGAGTTCTCACAACTGTGGCTTTCTCACTGGATCCTCTCCCTAATCCCTATATATATATATATATATATATATATATATATATATATATATATATATATATATATATATATATATATATATATATATATATAACTAAAAAATAAGAAAGACTTAAGAAAACTTTTCATCATTTTTCCTTGAAAATTTTCATTTGCCCCTGGAGGGAAAATAAATGAAAATTTTGAGCAGACCCACCCTTTTTCTTTCATTTTTGTAACCCCAATTCTTCTTCTCTCAAAACCCTTTTTTCTTTCATTTCTTTAACCCCAATTCTTCTTCTTCTCGGGTTACAACTTAAAACGCGAATCTAACCAAGATTTCACCTCACAATCTTGTATAAGGTAAACATCTAACCTCCAATTTCTCAAAACTTCCAATTTCGAAAGATTATTGCTAAAAAATTCGGATTTGAGCATAATCATATGAAATTTTAGATTTTTCGTTTTCAATTGTACGATTTTAGCAAAACCATGATATTATATATGTTATATTTTCATTTATTTGCAAGTTTGTTGATTTCTGAACTTAGAAATTATTATATTTGGTAATTTTGGATTATTGAGCACTTAGAATGAAAAAAGGCTAAATGAATGAAAAAGGCTAAATGAATGAAAAAGGGTACAAACATTTGTATGCTGTTTGACAAAGATATCATGTATCCCAGGTAATTACTTCATTATAAATTTTGGTAATTAGTTGTGCTAATAAGGACTCATATTTAAGCCATAAAGGAAATGAAAATTGGTAGATTTGTAGTTACAAAACAAGTTATAAGTAACACGACCTGATAATATTAAATGGAATCATGATAATGCAATGTGTAATCTTGGTATTCTACAATATGATGATAAGCTAGCCCAGTACTTACCCTGAAGAAAACAATAAAAAAAAATGGTAGAAATAGTTTTATGAATTTACAGTTTCTTTTCAAGCAAATTCTAAAACTTTACGCATGTTTGTTTTGGTTGATGGCAGAGATGCAAACACTCCAAATTTTCGCAATTATAAAGTTGATAGATACATGTATAAATGCTTAATCTTTGTATCTCTAATGTATATTATTGATGTTCTTTTGTTGTTACTGGTGATTGGTGATAGTTGTCACAGTTTATGTTTTTGAGGTAAAGATTCTTCGAGTTATATAAATCCATATTTGTTTTTTTGTTTATTCTTATTTTACAGTGATACCTCTTCATCGATCTTGCTCTAAAACAGCCTACAATTAGAGTTGTCAGTAAATTGCCGCGGTGTTTATGAATGTGACACCAACAAGTGGATTGCGTATGCAAGATGAAACAAGTAACAAAGTTTAGATGCTATTTTTATACACCATTTACATTCACTTTATATTTGTGTCTCACCTGAAGTCCCCTTCGAATCAAGTGTAGCTTAGCCCATGAATCAAGTGTAGCTTAGCCCATTTAACATTTTTGTGTTTTGCTGACCTCAATTTTACTTCCCAGTAGGGACATGGGACCCGAACTCTGAATTAGTAGTGGTAGAATGGGCGTACTGAGCAGTTTGGTTATGGGTCAAAATCAGTTTAGGTTACAAAGTATGATACTTAATGCTGGTAAATATGGGTTTGAGCTGACCTACTAACACTTATTCGTGATGACCGAACTTGAATAAGTGTATAAATGTTAACTAATGGTATCACATTTACACATTTTTCAAATACCGTTCCTTGTCGTCAATTCTTGTTGGGCCGTGCATATGCACGGCTATAAAATCTCCTAGTATACATATACACAAACAAGCAAACACACACACACACGCATGTGTGTGTGTGTGCATACAAACCTATCACGTGAATGGGGTGGGATTATGAAGAGAACCCATGACCCATTTTCAAGCTACATGACCCATATTCACACGACATGTTGTATATACAAATAGCAGGAACAGAACCTAATTTTTACAGCAGCTAAAAACGAACAGCTCTAGATTAAAACTAACAGTTCTAAACGCAACAATTACGTCCCTATATGCACAAACACATACATATGTATGTATATATATGTTTGTCTGTATCGGTGTGTGTGTGTGTGTATATATATATCACAAATTATATATATAATATCAATTATTCTTTTGTTGTAATTATGCAGCTTTCAATGCAACGCCTTCAAAAAGAGAAGCCCCAACTGAGTGAGATAGAGATTATGGTGGAGGCTTTGGGGCAAGACGTGGTTGGAGGAGAGGTATTGGGATGACAATACCCTCATCGTCTACATCCACGACATCCTCAACCCAAACAAGCAAACAATATTATACTTTGGACGAGGTTGAGGCTTTACGGGCCGCGGATAAGAAGAAGATAATGATGAGAATGGAAAAAAAAATCCGAAAGGAGATGAAGGAACAAATTAAGCACTACCATGAGAATTACACCTCAAAACTCTATGATGCGGTAGGTAAAGGAAAAGAGCCCTGCTTGTATGTTGATTCCGAGGACAATGAGGACGATTGTGGTGATAATGATGAAGACGACGGATGTGGTGATAGTGATGAAGACGATGGATGTGGTGATAGCGGCGATGGTGCATAGGGATCTTTGGCATGACTTTGGTGTTTAGACTTTAGTTTGTAATTCGGATGTTGAAGAATTTGATATTTTGAACAATTTGGTTTGTAATTTGTATGTTAAACGATTGTAATTTGTGTTATTAGAAATCGTTTAGTTTGTACTAGATTTGTTTGTTGATGTTGTTGTTTGTTGATTGGCGTGTTATAAAACGAGCAATAACAGGTTTTGTATGCGGGAAGAAAACCCGGCATTTTCGCGTGGGAAGCTGAAAAAGCAGCCGCCTCCTGTGCAGATTTTCGCATTTGTGGCGACATGTCGCCACAAGTCGCCGCTAATAATAGATGACGTCATAATAGATTTTAATTTTCTTTTTATTTGAAAAATAAATGTCGCCGCAATTTGTTGCCAAAAACTATATTTTAGAATTTCTTTTTCCTTTTCTTTTACCGTGTGTGGGCCCCACATGTGTCGCCACAAAAGACGCCGCATAATATCAAAGGTGACGCATCTATTGCGGCGACCGTTTTGTGACGTATTTGTTGCCGCAAATCAGTCTATTGTGGCGACATGTGTGCCTAATGTGGCGACATAGTGTCGCCGTATTAGACCGGAATTGGTGTAGTGGCTTCTAGATTGTAGGCTGGAAACTTTCATTCATATCGCTCATTCAAAATGATTATCAGACAGCTTATTTTCATTCAAAATCAAGTTTATTCAAAGACTCTGAATCATTCATATTATGAACTATTCAGCGCTAAATTATCAAATTTATCAAACGCAACCTTAGTTAATTAATGCTTGACGTTGTGACTTGTTATTAAAAAAGGTTGGGTGAAGCAAACTGGCTCCTTAGATGAGCATGCATGGGCTTAGTCAAATAGAACAGGTTGAGCTGGTGCTGTCTTTTTATTTGTTAAAATTCAAGTAGGAACAACATACATGTGCCATTTTTTCAAAGGATTTTAGGGCTCTAAAATCAACGATTAATTCGAAGTTACGAGAATAACATTGAAACCTCGTTATAGAACACAAAGTCAATATTGCCATTAGATGAGGACTTGCAACGACCAATATGATATGCACATACTCATGCAAGTTTGATAACATATTTATATATAATATAATATATATACTTCGGTAAATTAGCAAAATTATATCGTAAAATAAACGTATATAATATGCAGATTTCACGGACTGCATAATTTGAATTTTATATATGTGTGTGTGAATATATATATATATATATATATATATATATATATATATATATATATATATATATATATATATATATATATATATATATATAATGTCATTATATATACAGACATGTGATCTGAATTTTAGTGGTTGAGAGATAAGTCTCAAGAAGGTTGCATTTTTTAGTCAAAATCAAATCAATGGTTCCAAATTATATAATATAGTGGCTTTTTTTAATACTACATAATAATAATAATAATTGCAGATATGCATATTTCACTGCATAATTGTATGATGGTTTTATTGTTACTATCATAAATGTACACTATTTCATAAATATATTCTCCAAGATAGAGATAATGGTAAATCATTGAGAATTAACATGAAGACATAATTAGATTGATAATCTGAGTATAATTAAGTTAAATCAGCTCTGACATATATATACTGTTTTCTTGATAATAAAATAACTTAGGAAATAATTTCATGATTGATCGAACGGATGTAAGAGACAGAAATGTACGTGAACCCTAAAAGCACAAGAGATCGATCGAATTGAATCAGTAGTCTTTATTTGTTATCAATCATTGTATCAATAGTTTTATTTCTGCTTAAAATCATAGCAAGCTAGGATCACAAGAATTGAAGTTATAATTAAAACAGCAAGTCGTCGATATGATCACACGATATAATAAATCTATAAGTGGTGAATCAAAATGAAAGTCTTAACTCCAGATCTAATTCTTGACTGCCATTAGAATCGGAATTTTGACTGCTTGATCCCATTGAATCATTTTGATCTTTTCTTTTCTTCTTCTTCAACGAATCCTATAAATATATCAGACAAGAAAATTAGAATGATCTTGATTTGTGAATGATTTTTTTCGATAATTAAAAAAAACACAATGTAGTATGTGTGTGTGTGCACGCGCGTGCGCGCTTAATTACCTCAAGTAATTCTGGGTTAAATTGGTATCTACTTACACCTGCAGGTTGTGCATAGCCTTGAGCTTCTAACATACCACTACTTGCATCCCATCTGATTTAAGATCGATGTGGTAATTAATTAAAATTAGCATATAATTTACACATTTTGGATGAAATATTTTAAGAAAAATGAAATGATAAACATAGATTATTAATTAAGCATTACTAGGAGGTTTAAATACCTAGGATGAATGCTAGATACAAGTGATTCACCGTGTGTTTCTAATTCGCCCATACCCATCTGCATATGTAAAGATTCAGCCAATAAAAACTTGGTATAGTTAATATGGTTAAAAAACTAACATATGTATATATTTAGGGTTTGTATATAGTATATACCATGTGAGAATGGTGTCCTGCTGCCAAAGTAGTAGATGGTGAAGTGTAAGAGAAGGAAGATGATGATGATGAATATGCTGTTTGAATTCTGATATCCTCCTGTATATACAAATTTAAATAAATAAACAAGATATATAATGTGATCATCAAGTTCTCCACTCGTATTTTATCCACTGTCCGCATTTAGTACGATCAATATATATGACAAACAGTATTATACCGATGAAAATCAAATGATTAGACTTTTTAGATTTCATCAACTACGAAAACTAGCTACTCATGATCGTTTGATGAAATTGCAAGAAAGCAATTAAATTTGCAAAATTAAATAACTGGTTTTTGACCAAAAACTAGGGTGTAATTAACATTTCTTCTAGTTCAAGTTAACTATATATTGTGTCCTCTTTGGTAATTTTGTTTGATTATGTTTCAAAAGGTAAGAAGTGAAGGAAAATGGGCATAAACACATGAAAGGTTAAGCTTCTTGAAACCCTAAGCCGCCACGGTTAAATCATTAATCCAACAAATCCATCTTTCAACCCTTATATTCAATGTCGTAGACTATAGACAGATCGAGTCTTTGAGATGTCATTGGATGATTCAAAAGATTTCAAGTTTAAATGCAAACTTTTTGTGTGTGTTTTCAGAGAGAGAGAGAGAGAGAGAGAGAGAGAGAGAGAGAGAGAGAGAGAGAGAGAGAGAGAGAGAGAGAGAGAGAGAGAGAGAGAGAGTGTGTGTGTGTGTGTGTGTGTGTGTGTGTGTGTGTCATGAGAAATTAGAGATGAATTAGCAAACATACCTGTGGAAGAAAGCCCATTTGGCTATGAAGTCTAATTTTTTCTAACTGAGCAACACCAAGACCTCTTTGTGGTTGCCTAGGTTGTTTATCTGAACCATTCTTTTTTCCTTTTCTTGATGATGATGATGATCCATTTGCTGATGATGAAGAAGAAGATCTTTCATTCCCACCATAATAATTCATCTTTTTTATTTTTTTTATTTTATCTCTTCAAGAATAAAATATTGAAAACAATCTATTTTTTTCACCAACTTTGATCTCTCAAAACCTGCTTTGATCTTCTTGTTGTTGTTCTTAGAATCTGATACACAAATATATCAGTCAGTATATATATATATATATATATATATATATATATATATAGATTTAGAAGAGATTGATCTCTTTAAATTACTTAAATGGTCCTCTTTTTAAAGGTGCCAACTAATAGAGAAATCTTCAGTGATTGCTGCTCCGCTGGATCAGATTGCATATAGATATACTTTGCAGGTTCTCACTCTCATCATTTTCCATATATATTTGCCTAGATTTCATCTTTCTTTTTCTCTTTCTTGTAATTCAATTCATTTTGTGATTTGAATATTAAGAAAATGTAATTTAATACAGTAATATAAAATACCTTTATGATGACTTTTGGTATAGGTAATCTTGGTATCTTAATCATTTAACCATACACCATCATTTAATCCAGGGTCGTCTCACTATTATAATGGACCATATTCGAGACATAAAAAAAACATGCCCTTATCAACGCTAAATTTATAATTTATAATTTATAATACATATATAAAAAGATATATATTACTTAAAAATTATCAATAAAAATGAAATTAATGCGCGATTAAATTGTATGATAGATGAATTTTCATAATATGATTACGAAAGAAATATAAAATGAATGTATTATTATAAAAAAAATGATAAAATTCGTGGCCCTTATAAAATTCAAGGCCCTGTTCAACTGTACACTTCGCACATGTGGTCGAGACACCCCTGATTTAACCATACACTAGTAAATGTATTTCAAAATATTGTATAGTACAATCTTAAATGTTTTTTTAATAATACAACAATCGGGTCCATATTATGGATTTTAGGCCTAAATCTCTCGTTGGGGCTCAATACAAGATCATTGCCAAACTACTCGAGACCTTCTTTGTCATAAACAACGAGGCAATCAACTTTTATTTGCGGACATCAAAAATTCTTGACGCGCCTTTAATGTTGAGTGAAATTATAGATTGGTACAAGAAGAAACGTAAAAAGCTTCTAACCCCAAGTCGGTTTTAAATAGACGTATGACTTAGTCAATTTGAAAATACCTTGATTTCTTCCAATTGCTGCTGAGTTTGTAGCAAATGAAAAAACTAGATTAAGGATGTGTTTATTTACCTCTTAATTGATTGGTTCAACGCTGAATATTGAACCATTCAACATTTAACTGGTTTGTTTCTGTCCTCTGAATTACATATCATGTTGAATGGTTCAGTATTCAGTGTTAAATCATTCAGAGTTCAAACACTCTCCTAACCATTAAGCATTCGAACTTTTTGTACTCAAATTATATACAGAGCACTTAACAAACAAGTATGTTAAATTTTAAGGAGTAGTACTTAACTTTGAGTCTCATTTCTCATAAAAGAATGATTTCTGTAAATTCATCAAGTGTAAGAGTTAATAATGTAAATGCTTACATCAGTTTTACCTTCAACAATAGTCAGAGCCAGTCTTGAATATTTTTTACGCCATGATTTGCCATAACAACTCTCAACTTTCACTTGAAATTAAGTGCTTAAAATTAAGTTGACTTCCGTAAATTTTTAAGTTGTGATGTGGTCCAGCGGTTGGTGATCTGCCTCCTTTAGGGGAGGTTAGGAGTTCGACCCCCGTTGGGTACATATTAAAAATACAATTTCATCCCTGTAAAGTATCCACCAATGGCACCTTTCCCATATCGTTTGGGGGGTAAAGGGGAGGGGGTTTTACTTGGTCGTGCCCTTGGATCGGTTTCAAGGTTTCCTCCCGGGCAGCGATGGGGGCGGGGTTATTATCGCTGCATCGGCATAGTCGAAACGGGAGATGATCGCAACGGGTGGTTTAGTCCCCCTCGGGTGATCCCAATCGCTGTTCCCAAAATAAAAAAAATATTTGATGAAACTTATATGAATAAAAATTTAGTTTCATATGTGTTTTAATTTGGTATAACCTTTTTAACTAATATTATAGAATATAAAAGAGTTATTTAAAATCAAAGTAAGAAATAAAAATTTTTAAAAGTTAATACATGACTATTAATTTGAGATAAGGAGTATTAATTAGCTTTGCACATGATTTTGTATATATGTAAATGTATATGCATAACCATGCCTTGTTAATTAAACGCCTATATATTAGATCGTAAATACTTCATGAAAAAACATATATTCGTAGGAACCAAGAAACAAAAACGAAAGTTTACTAAACAAGTTGATATCTATACTTAAGCTCAATGGCGGAGGCAGTAGGGTGGTTTGGGGGTGTTGAGCCACCCTCAAGTGGACCACCGACACCATATGCCATATGTTAAATTTTGTGAAATAAATTATGAGCATCCCCTAAGGGGCGGATCTCTGGGGTGGCCAGGGGCGGATTCACGTTAAGATGATTTACAATGATGTATTTATGTATAGATAACTCAAAATTAATTTTAACGAAGGTATTACAGAGTCTGCAAATTCTCGGTGAAAAAGACAAAAGAAAAGAGGGGTTGGTGGGGATAATTTCACTTTTGTTACATCTTTACACCAACACCCCTAGAAATTTTTTTACATTTCATAATAAACCCCTAAATTTCTTATTTCTCTTTGTTTAGCTCTAGTTTTACAATAGTAAAATATTGCTATAAAATTTAAGAACAAGTTAAAGATACATTTACAGCAAATTAAGTGGTACAAGTATTACAAACTGAAAATGGTTGACACGGAGTTTAAATATCTGATAAATTATAACTTCGCCAGCTTATTTTTTATTCCTAATGACTAACCTTATAACTCAACGTTTCCTTTCAAAGTTTCTTTAGTTCATTAAATCTTTTGCCTCTAAACCATCAAATTTTGCCCAAAAATTTTCAAATTTTGGCCTAGGTGGATTTTTTTGCTCCAAAATCTACATATTTTGCCCAAAAACAATCAAATTTTGCCCAAAATTCTTCAAATTTTGTCCCAAAACCTCCATAATTTGCCTAAGAACCTTCATTTTTCTCCAAAACCTCCATATTTTGCACAAAAAAATTGCTACGTTTTTAATTTTTTTTGCCCCTGCTGAAAAAAATTCTGCTTCCGCCACTGTTCGTAAGCATCCCCTATTCTGTATTCCTGGCTTCGCATCTGCTTAAGCTTGACACAAATATTTTAAATAAATTAAAAGGAAATTATCTACACTTAGAGATGGACGGAATACATTTTAGCAAGTGCAACGTTAATGTGTGTCGTGGATAATACATACCTTTTGTTTAATTTATTATTTGAGTCAGGTTGATTTGTCATGGATTATGTCACGTTTATAGATGATTGACCTCCAACCTACCATTGGGTATAAATAACAATATCCGTCCCGAATTATTCTTCCTTTTGTATTTTTATCTATCATAATCAAACTTTACGTATTTTACTAAAAATAAGTTCCATGATCATGTAAAGTTAGATTAGAAACATTACAGAGTATATATTGTAAAGTTAGAAACATATCAATCCATAGACCGCATACAAACTTAATTAGGAGAGCTTATCTTAATCATATTCTAATACAAGATTAAGTTTTATGTGAACGGCTAGTCGAGATAATAATACCAACGAGCTAAAAGTTCAATGGTACTGTTAGAAAATGAGTATGAATTTGATAATCTCTGGTTGTTTCTAGAATCGTGAAACACTTTTTTTAATTAAATATTTTGATTTTAAAAGTCTTAAAGTTGCACGAAATCTTAATTGACAATACATTTCCCATAACATTTGGTACTCATGACCCATAACAACAAAGTGATAATCACGACTCATTTCAAAATACCGGATAAGACAATAAATCAATTTAATTGTTGGAAAAAACAAATCAAATTATAGTATTAGTAAGAATGTATCTTTTTGTGTTGTAAAAGCAATCTCCCAAAAATAAATTAATATTCTATTATAACTGGCAGTTGATAATGAAACGGTGCAACCCTTCATTTTGGTGGTAAAAATCGTTGACTGAATCGTTGCGACTTTTGGCGGGAAAATTCATCGGGAAGTGACGTTTGGTAATATTGTATAGTTACCCAACATTTTCGGGCAGGAGCGTTGCCTCTTGGACCTCGTAAGGGGACGCAACCCCCTTGACCCCCGCTATTTTGCTACAATGTCTGGTAACTCTAGGGGTGTGTACTCCACACTCTCCAAATGTGTTATTAAGTATTACTAGAGACTCTTGCTTTCAAGTAAATTGCACCAAAAATGATTGTTAGATGTCACTAAAATCGCCAGTAGGTACCCGTATTCTTAAAATTAAGTTGAGCTACCAATGTACATTTGCTAAAATGGGGTATTGACTAGGATTTACAAACATTGAAAACGTGAGATGATAATCAATCCTTCTACATGGGGTATTCACAACAATTCAACTACATTTCATATGGACTTGAGAAATTTTACATTCTCCGACAATCACCATTCCACTTAAGAAATTTTGCATTCTCCATTGACTCCTATAAAGATAGGAAACTTTGTATTTCTCGTTCACAAATTCATATTTGTTTATGCTGCTAATTCTGAGTTTGCAGTCGACTCCCACAATAACGCTACAAGGAAGTCGTCCTTGATAAGGCTAGATTTCAAGGAGATTTCGATCAAAACGGGAAGACCTTTAAAGCCTTTATTTTCAATCAATTAGCAACATATGTCATTGAGACGTTGAAAATAAACATAATGAAATTAAGAGGTACATCAAACGTATAGTTAATGTAAATAGCTTTTTGCATTTCTCTATCTTAATATTCAACGTTGACTTATAAGTTTTGTGCTCCTCTTACCATAAACTACTAAGGTTACTTGAGAACTCGAATCTCGGGGAGATCTCGTTTGGACATTTTTTGGGAGATCTCGGCATCTCAGAAAAAATCTCGGGGAGATCTCGAACGTTGACTTACGTTGACCTTTCTATTTTTTAACATAGATATATGCATATATATACATATATGTATACTTATATACATTTTACGTGATTTTCAAGAAAGTTCGAGAAATGAGCGAAAAAATTCAAGAGATTACGAGATTTTAAGAGAAAATCTGACATAATGAGCGATAAAATTCGGAGAAATCGTGGATTTGACTAAGTTTTTACATCGTTGACCAAGAAATCTCGGGAGATGAACATCTCGTCTCGGATACCTTCCAAAAACGAGATCTCGACGAGATCTTGGGGAGAAATAACGAGATTTACAACACTGCTCTCAACCATGACACTTCATTCCCAGGACTAAGTGTCACATCAGCATTTCCTCATCAGAATTAAATCAACACTAAACACTCTCAATCATAACATATTTTCTCAAAATTATTATGTTTTAAAAAAAAATTACTTTCATAAATTAAAAATAAATAACATTGCATTAAAAATTAGAACTAATTAAAAATTAGAACTAATTAAAAATAAATAACATTACATTAAAAATTAGAACTAAACAACATTACATTACATTAAAATTAACGCTAAATAACATTAGATTATATTAAAAATTGAAATAAAAAACAATACATTAAAAGTAAAAATATACAAGTAAACTACTCATCGTCTTCGGGATCCACGTCGGATTGTTGTTCAACTTCTACATCTTCGTCACCGGGAATGTGACAAGGCCCCGCCTCGTGATTGTGTGATGGTCCCTTGGCTAGATGATTTCGTACACAATAATTAGGTGGAAGGTTCCAAATGTGTTCGATAAGCATATCTCCTAATAGGTGATGTGTACCTGAATCACGTATCTCGTTATCTCTTTGAATTTCGAAATCAACTCACTCTTGAATTGTACTTGGTGGACGACGAACCGAGCGACAATCTTCCTCGAGTGGACACATTGCACGACTGTTTTCTTCTGTAATCATATCGTGTAAAAAGATACAAGTATACATACTGTAGCAGATTTGTGACGCCCCGTACAAAACCATCGTGTACAGTTCATCAACAACAGGATCATCACAAGGTCAAACACTATATGCTGTTTGAAAACCGATTTGCATTCATTAAAAAGATAACGTTTTACAAAGATAGTGTGCATCCTATGAATAGGAGCATAAACATAATTATTTGACCCTAAGGTCGTTACAAAGCCATTGTTTGAAATTAACATAAACTACGAATGCAACAGAAAAGTTCCATGAATGAGACATCTCTAGTAATGCAGCAGAAGTCTAACACAGCAAGTCAGTAACAGCAAGTTTATAACACCAAGACAGCAAGTCTAACAGCGAAAGCAACCACGTCTAAGCACCTGAGAAATACACGTTTAAAAGTCAACACGAATGTTGGTGAGCTATAGTTTGTTTGTAATCAGTAATGTAATATAGGCCACGATATTTTAGTACTTCAAACAAGCGTTTCAAATCAGTAATTCAAATTAGTATGATAAAGTATATGTATAACTGTGGGCACCCGGTAACTAGACTTAACGTTTATAACCCCCTGAAAGTACACTTGGCGAGTGCGTATGTTCACGAAGTATTAAACACCCGTTAAATGCTAGCACGACTAGCCCGAGTGAGGATGTCAAACCCTATGGATCCATATCTAAGATTCGCGTTCACCGGTTCAAAGACCAATGACTAAGCGTTACCGTGCTAAAGGAAATGTTTATGCCGTTATATAACCCACATACATACAAAGTTTAAGTACTCGTGCCTATCATGTAAAACTTAAAAGCGCATGTATTCTCAGTCCCAAAAACAGTAAAAGTAGTAAAGAGGGATGCTATAACTCACAGTGATAAAAGCGGTAAAGTCGGTAATGAAAGTACGCAAGTAGTAAGTCGGTCCGAAAGGTCGTCAACCTAAATCAAAGGTTACTAGGTCAGTAGGTTTTCTTTATAAATTCTAATAGTGCATAAAATAAGTTTAAGTGTCATCATCATCATCATTCATCATCATGAAAGCTAAGTAAGTTCGTCAAAATTAGAGATCAAAATAATAGGCTGACTTCGGTCAGCTGCTACGACCTCTACGTAAATCGAAAAGACGCATGGTCAGTGGCTATGGCTCCGTATATGAGTCCCCTAACAGCTGACCAATTTTCAGAACCTAACTCGTCTTCTTTGACCGTGGCTACGGTTTAAGTGCGAGTAGGTCAGAAATTTCAGCACAACGTTAAAGGGTGTAGTGATTCTCGGAGGGCCATAAATCCTAAACCGTAACTCAGATTAAGACGAGGCCTAAACGGAAAATCATCTACTCGAACCGAACTAACTGAAAATCAGCTTTCCAGTAGCCCAGGTGGTCTGATCAGATATGAAAATCAGTGGACAAGTGCTCCGGTGGGGTTCTTGGTGCTTGATGCTCATCACGGTTCTCATCCTTGATGCTTGTAGCTTCAAGTGTACAACTCGTTGATGGTTTAGCATCACTTTTGACCAAGATTAACCATCAATACACAATATGTTAAGACCAAGTAAGAATACAAATCATTCATGAGTCTTAGATGGATGATGAACCAAGGTTACATCATATCCTTAGTCTTAACACAAATACAAGTCACAATAACAACTAAAGCTACAAACTTTACATCAATTCAACAAGTATAAGCATAATCCAAGTCAAAAGAGGTGATGGAACCCTAAGCTAGAGAGCTTGGATCCATTTCACACAAGTTACAAGGTTACAAAGCTAGAAAGCTTGAACCTTTAAGTGTTCTTGAAGATCTTGAAGCATAAAGCTTGGATCTTTAAGATATATGAAGATAACAAACACAAGTTTGAATCTTTTTCACAAAACAACATGATCAAAACAAAAAGAACTTAGATCTAACAAAAAGATATGAAGATTCAAGCTAGAAAGCTTGCATCTTATTTGTTCTTGAAGATCTTGAAGCATAAAGCTTGGATCTTGAAGATGCATGAAGATTACAAATAAAAGTTTGAATCTTTATCATAAAATAGAAAGATTAAAGTATAAAAGAAGTAGATCTACAAAAGATATGAAGATTCAAGCTAGAAAGCTTGAATCTTCCATGTTCTTGAAAGATTCATGCTTGAATCAACAAGATATAAGTAAGATCAAAGCTAAAAGGAACTTTGATCTCCATAAAATGATGATGATGAGCCACGAATTTGAAAAGAAAAAGAGGAAGAAAAGAAAACTTACAAAAATACTAGAAAGGAAGGAAAGAAAAGAGCAAGTGTGTGTGAAAATGAAAATGAGAGCAAGTGTAAAATGGGAGAAGTATGGCTAGTATTTATAGGCAAAATAAATGACAAGGATTGATGACATGGAGGGGAGGGGGAGACACCATTTTGCTTTTTGGGTAGTGGTTGTCTAAAGCATGTACTTATGCTAGAATCCCATGTAACCATATGGATAATCCTTATCCAAATGCTTGTATGACTCATTAATTAATTTATTTTATTTTATTATGGGTCATTAGTAAATAATACTTGGGCTATTTAATTGGGTCACTAGCTAGAGTAGGGTGGGCTTTAGTCCAACAAGGTAGAAAGTCCAACAACACTAACTATTGTGCATAATTAAATTACTACGCGTAATTAAGCATCCAAAAACCCAGGTAATTATTATTATAAAATAATAATTAATATTTCGCAGTCATAATATTCCGATTACGACAAAAGTTAAACGTGCGCGCAGTTCGCGGTTTATTCGAAATGTCAAATAACACTAACGGTTATAAAGGCTTCCAATGATCAAGTTATGTATCCTACGTACTCTAAGGCACGTTTTAACATATAAATGGAAGTAAACCACGTAAATCAAGTTTCCAGAGTATAAAGTAACACAGTACGCACAAATACGCAGTTTCGCAAAAACACAAGACACAAAAGCAAGTCGAAAAAGTCGGGTCATTACATTACCCACCTGTTAATGGAAATTTCGTCCCGAAATTTGAGGAGTGACTAAAAATGGTACCGTATTTAAATAAGAAGTAGCGTATCAAGGTTCTGAGAGACTTGTGGTCTCAGAAGCGAGCTATTTACCTTGAAAGGTACTTTAGCGTATAAAGGTAAGAATAGGTATATGCCATTGATTAAGTCTCTTGTCCTAAGAGATCAACAAATTGATTTCGTTTCTGGCTAACTTGAGTACGTCATCTGAATATATACCCACAAAAGGAAAGATGACGTTTTTAGCCTTACAGGCATCTTCAGTAAGTTGGATGCATGGAATACATCATGAAAGTTACCAAACTCATCTAAAACAATGAGCACTTACGTTGTAGTACCAAGCTGACAGATAGAATGGAAAACAGGGCGATCAAAATATACCGCATGTGAACTCATCCTTGGATGGAAAGAAAGCACAGTTCCATAATGTAACTTTATCCATTCAGTTACATGTTGAAGTTAGGTTTAACATTAATCTAGAACAACATATAGTTGTGAGCAATGAAGGAAGGAATATGTAGGGTAACCATATCCGTGATACGGATGTTTTAAGCAGTCCCTTCCAAAAGGATAACAAGATTCATAGATTCTTAAAGTATTTTATACGACATTTCCAAAAGAAAATCGCACGAAAGGTGTGGTTCTCGAACGAGAGTGAACTCCCCGAGCGGTTCATTCTGAACTTATCCTTATACTTAAAGGGATGCGCGGATGAGAAGATACGTGAACCCTAGGTCATAAAGAACGGTTTACTCTAAGTGAAAAGAATCTCAAAAACGATTCCTTGTACCTCAACCTACTGATTCATAGAGATGATGTTTACGAGGGTGCTGCGATTAGCCGTGAAATATTGAGAGTAGAAACCTGTCTAGTGCCTTTCCTACAATAGGGTGACCACTGAGTGTACCTCAGAAGACTGATTTATCGGCCCGCGTTTTTGTCATGTCTAACCTTAAAAGGAACATTTCATGAGCGCAAAGACTTCTTAACAAATTTTTAAAAAATCTGCCACCCAAAGTGGCTCAAGCGTTTTTAACAAAGATTTTAATAGTAAGCTTTATCCCTAACGGAGGGCGAGAAGAAGTGTGATCCATACATGGTGTAGTCTAATACGAAAACCTTTAGTAACACTAAGGAAGTTTTGAAAAAACCTTTAAACATTTGATGTGATAACATAAACGGAACGAAGTTCTTAGTAAATTTAGAATGTACAACGTGTACCATTTTGCACAAAACTATTTGACTTAAGTTAAATAACTCGATAAATGAGCGATTTTTAAGTTATTTGGAGGTATAACTTTGTATGTACTAATCAAATTAAGTGAAGGTAAATTTATTAACTTAATTACGTACATACATATATGGTTTTATAAATCGCATAAGTGACAGAAAAGTTTTTAGTACTTTCATTTATCCATAAATCTCGTGAGGACCGCACAAATAAGTAACGTGTAAAATCAATGTGTAAAAATTTTGATAAACATAGTTTTTCGCATTTCAGAGGTTATGAGTTGAAAAAGATTGAGTGAAAAATCTTTGAATCATCGGGTGACACATTACTAGGTAATGAAAACTAATGAATTAAATGTAGTTTTGATAACATAAGTCTTTGGGCAAAAATGTTCACGTGTGAAGCCGTTGCTAAAAAGTGAGGTACGAAGGATAAAGCGTGAGGATGAGAAGTTAATCGCTTCTTGACTTTGCAGAATGCCACACAGGTTATGGCTAATATTAAAGTCAGAATACTAATGATGTTAATATCGCTAGATGAGAGTTTTCTTGGAATAGGTCAGGACTTTGAGTTATGTAAGATAGAGCATCGCGCCAACAGGTGTGAAGAATAAGATCCCTGGGGTAACGCAGTAATTTTGAATGGTTTAAGTGTTTGTAGATGCCCGAAGGCTCTGCATGACGTGGTAGTAAGTGCCTTCATCACATACACACACATGAATCTCTTAGTTTCGACAGTTATCTGTCTTCATGATGACTTGGATACGAATAAGCAACGAAAAATTTTATATTGACAAGCAACGAAAATTTTATAGAATTCGTTTAAGGTGACGATGTAAGAAAAGAAATTAAGTTCTTAGCAAACTAGGGTTATGTACAACACGTACCATTCAAGGTAAAATATCCTTTGAATAAAAGATTTGATTTGTAAAAGTGAAAGTAAAATTTCATATGTATTTGTCAAAAAGAAGTAATTATTTACTTTATTTTATATAACGTATACGATTTCAAAAATTTGCATGAATGGCAAATAAAATAAATTTATTTTTATTAAGTTTTGAGAGGATCATATCGCACAGTAAAATAGTGTAAGTAAAATTTTGGCAAACAAAATTTTCATATTTCGGAGGTTACAAGTTGGAAAAAGATTGATGAGAATCGAGTAAAAGACTTTTGAAAATCCCGGGTGATATTTGAGCAAAAATGTTACGAGGTAATGAAAACTGTTGAATTTAAATGTGGTTGATGACTATTAGTAGGGCATACGTCCTTCGACCAAAAATGCTTAAGTATAAAGTTGTTGCTTATAAGTGAGACACCAAAGGGAGAGTATGAGGACGGGGATTAACTACCCATTGATTTTGGAAATTCCGAACTGGTATGACTAATATCGAAGTAAGAATGGTGATGGTGTGATTATTATCGATTAAGATATCTCTCAGAATAAGTTAGGACTTAGAGTTGCGTAAGAATGAGTATCAAATAAGATTCTTGGGTAGTATAGAATTTGAACTGCTGAAGTGACGGGATACAATTTCCTTTATGTATCGTTGTCCATTGTATCGGTTTCTTTCATGGCTAGAAAGTGAGCAGATTTGGTGAGGCGGTCAACGATAACCCAGATAGTGTCATAACTGCCTATTGTTTTCGGTAGCTTCGGGATGAAATCCATTGTCATCCCTTCCCATTTTCATTGTAGGATCTCGGGTTGTTGAAGTAACCCATATGGCTTTTGGCTCACCATTCTCGCGAGGTATACGAATACTCTTCTTACCATAAATAACTTACGCTTTCATCCTTGAAAGCCAGTCCGTTCCAACTATTTCATCAAAGCTTCCTAACTTGATGGGTATTAGGTTAATTTTAAAGTCCATTCCAACTAAATCTTATTATACTATCGCGAAAAATTCTATCAACCTTCTCAAATAACATCTGTTTGTGCGTAGATAACTAATCCTTTCCAACTACTACTTTAAAACTTCCAAGTCTTGTTGGTATGAGGTCATCTCCAATGACCCACCTGTTAATTTTAAGGTACTACCTTAAATTATTCATCTATCTCTGCCAGCTTACCATTAGTTTGTCCTATAGAATACTTAACTCTCATGGTTGTTAATGGCTTACTCGTCATAACACTATAGTTCTTAGATGTAAGGTTTCTATCACTCTAGTATTAAACAACTTCGAGACAATAAACGTTGTAAAGAAATGTACCCTAACTAAAATCAGGATCCCCTCGAGTCTCCATAACTGAGATAACGATTGCTCTACCGCATGTAAGTCCAAAGTTTTCCCTTTTTGAGAATTTTTCCTTAAGTGTCTAGGGTGTCTATATTCATAACAGATTATCGGGTTATCAATTTCGCAATCAAGGCCCTTCTTGTACAGTATCTAGGTTTAGTGGTTATTCCTACCTCCAACAGACCATAATGCGTACACTCGAGTGGTTCCTACCAAAATTTCCTTTGAATCGCTTCATATTCCTTATATAGTGACATTGGGACTTCTGCATGATTTACTTCAACATAATTACGCTGGCCTGGTGTCATTATATTGTACTAAATCGTACGTTCATTCCAACATCACTTCATATGGTCAATGTAACGTGATCACTTCAAGTTCTACTCAATTCCATCTAACGGTGCTTCATCTATGCTATCTCAAAACCGATTCTACCTAATTAATCTCACAGTTTCTCGGTGTGGGTGCGTAGGTTCCGTAGGTCATGCATCAATGCCTAAATGTCCCAAAATTTCTTCAAAATGTTCGGGTTCAAGTAATGTCGTTAGGTTCCTTTCTAGAAATTTAATCTGGGTCTCATGTCGGATTATACGTGTAGCAAGTAGTAATACGATATGTCTTGAGGCGACTCCCAAGTCTTTAGGTATGGCTGGGCATCAGTAGAAGGCACTCTGACCTTGTGAAAGGAGATGTCCTCCCGACTTCCCCAATGCCTAAGAGTGTTAGGGTCCTAAATCCATAAGTGTTGTCAGATCGTCGAGTAGTGGTGAAGAACGAAAGAGATAAGTGACAGTCATGAAAGCGTACGAGATACGAGTCAACTTGCAGAAACTGAACAACCTTCTAATGTTCATACGTTGTACATAGATAATTAGAGTGAGCTCGGGGTGCGGTTACTCCGACAAGTCCTCACATATCTCCTCCTCTGAGGATCAACTTCAGCGGGCGTATAATCCGAGGGGTACTCTTCCTAGATTGCGTGAAGAATCTTTTCGATCTCCGGAACGGTGGATAGTAACAGGTGGATTACAATACTAATCCTTAGGGTTAGACGTGTAGGAAAAGGGTTCAGAAAAAAACAGCTGAACTAGGAAAGGTAAGTTTTCCAAGTCGGTACAGCGAATAGCAGGAATGAAGCAAGCACGTAATCAGGCACTACAGCAACCTAGATCGTCTACAGCAGTTTATAGCATGGCAATATTAACAGTACTAAACAGAAGTAACATGCAATCAGAAGCAGGTAGTAGCATACAGTAGCTAGAATAAGCAAAAGCATACAGCGAGTTTACATAGCGGTAAAAGGAAACGGTAGCATGCAACAAGTTCATACAGCAGTGGAAGTAAGCAGTGGCATGCAGTAGTAGTAAGCAGTAACATGTAGTAATATAACACAGTAGCATGCAGCAGGTTCCGCAGAAACAAGTAAACAAGCAAGTTGTAGATTAGTCCTATTAGCGAATCCTACTCGACTCGGACTCACTAATGCAACCTAATTCCCTACAACCAATGCTCTGATACCAACTGTGATGCCCCGTACGAAACCATCATGTATAGTTCATCAACAACAGGATCATCACAAGGTCAAACACTATATGCTGTTTGAAAACCGATTTGCATTCATTAAAAAGATAACGTTTTACAAAGATAGTGTGCATCCTATGAATAGGAGCATAAACATAATTATTTGACCCTAAGGTCGTTACAAAGCCATTGTTTGAAATTAACATAAACTACGAATGCAACAGAAAAGTTCCATGAATGAGACATCTCTAGTAATGCAGCAGAAGTCTAACACAGCAAGTCTGTAACAGCAAGTTTATAACACCAAGACAGCAAGTCTAACAGCGGAAGCAACCACGTCTAAGCACCTGAGAAATACACGCTTAAAAGTCAACACGAATGTTGGTGAGCTATAGTTTGTTTGTAATCAGTAATGTAATATAGGCCACGATATTTTAGTACTTCAAACAAGCGTTTCAAATCAGTAATTCAAATTAGTATGATAAAGTATATGTATAACTGTGGGCACCCGGTAACTAGACTTAACGTTTATAACCCCCTGAAAGTACACTTGGCGAGTGCGTATGTTCACGAAGTATTAAACACCCGTTAAATGCTAGCACGACTAGCCCGAGTGAGGATGTCAAACCCTATGGATCCATATCTAAGATTCGCGTTCACCGGTTCAAAGACCAATGACTAAGCGTTACCGTGCTAAAGGAAATGTTTATGCCGTTATATAACCCACATACATACAAAGTTTAAGTACTCGTGCCTATCATGTAAAACTTAAAAGCGCATGTATTCTCAGTCCCAAAAACAGTAAAAGTAGTAAAGAGGGATGCTATAACTCACAGTGATAAAAGCGGTAAAGTCGGTAATGAAAGTACGCAAGTAGTAAGTCGGTCCGAAAGGTCGTCAACCTAAATCAAAGGTTACTAGGTCAGTAGGTTTTCTTTATAAATTCTAATAGTGCATAAAATAAGTTTAAGTGTCATCATCATCATCATTCATCATCATGAAAGCTAAGTAAGTTCGTCAAAAATAGAGATCGAAACAATAGGCTGACTTCGGTCAGCTGCTACGACCTCTACATAAATCGAAAAGACGCATGGTCAGTGGCTATGGCTCCGTATATGAGTCCCCTAACAGCTGACCAATTTTCAGAACCTAACTCGTCTTCTTTGACCGTGGCGACGGTTTAAGTGCGAGTAGGTCAGAAATTTCAGCACAACGTTAAAGGGTGTAGTGATTCTCGGAGGGCCATAAATCCTAAACCGTAACTCGGATTAAGACGAGGCCTAAACGGAAAATCATCTACTCGAACCGAACTAACTGAAAATCAACTTTCCAGTAGCCCAGGTGGTCTAATCAGATACGAAAATCAGTGGACAAGTGCTCCGGTGGGGTTCTTGGTGCTTGATGCTCATCACGGTTCTCATCCTTGATGCTTGTAGCTTCAAGTGTACAACTCGTTGATTGTTTAGCATCACTTTTGACCAAGATTCACCATCAATACACAATATGTTAAGACCAAGTAAGAATACAACTCATTCATGAGTCTTAGATGGATGATGAACCAAGGTTACATCATATCCTTAGTCTTAACACAAATACAAGTCACAATAACAACTAAAGCTACAAACTTTACATCAATTCAACAAGTATAAGCATAATCCAAGTTAAAAGAGGTGATGGAACCCTAATCTAGAGAGCTTGGATCCATTTCACACAAGTTACAAGGTTACAAAGCTAGAAAGCTTGAACCTTTAAGTGTTCTTGAAGATCTTGAAGCATAAAGCTTGGATCTTTAAGATATATGAAGATAACAAACACAAGTTTGAATCTTTTTCACAAAACAACATGATCAAAGCAAAAAGAACTTAGATCTAACAAAAAGATATGAAGATTCAAGCTAGAAAGCTTGCATCTTGTTTGTTCTTGAAGATCTTGAAGCATAAAGCTTGGATCTTGAAGATGCATGAAGATTACAAACAAAAGTTTGAATCTTTATCATAAAATAGAAAAATTAAAGTATAAAAGAAGTAGATCTACAAAAGATATGAAGATTCAAGCTAGAAAGCTTGAATCTTCCATGTTCTTGAAAGATTCATGCTTGAATCAACAAGATATAAGTAAGATTAAAGCTAAAAGGAACTTTGATCTCCATAAAATGATGATGATGAGCCACGAATTTGAAAAGAAAAAGAGGAAGAAAAGAAAACTTACAAGAATACTAGAAAGGAAGGAAAGAAAAGAGCAAGTGTGTGTGAAAATGAAAATGAGAGCAAGTGTAAAATGGGAGAAGTATGGCTAGTATTTATAGGCAAAATAAATGACAATGATTGATGACATGGAGGGGAGGGGGAGACACCATTTTGCTTTTTGGGTAGTGGTTGTCTAAAACATGTACTTATGCTAGAATTCCATGTAACCATATGGATAATCCTTATCCAAATGCTTGTATGACTCATTAATTAATTTATTTTATTTTATTATGGGTCATTAGTAAATAATACTTGGGCTATTTAATTGGGTCACTAGCTAGAGTAGGGTGGGCTTAAGTCCAACAAGGTAGAAAGTCCAACAACACTAACTATTGTGCATAATTAAATTACTACGCGTAATTAAGCATCCAAAAACCCAGGTAATTATTATTATAAAATAATAATTAATATTTCGCAGTCATAATATTCCGATTACGACAAAAGTTAAACGTGCGCGCAGTTCGCGGTTTATTCGAAACGTCAAATAACACTAACGGTTATAAAGGCTTCCAATGATCAAGTTATGTATCCTACGTACTCTAAGGCACGTTTTAACATATAAATGGAAGTAAACCACGTAAATCAAGTTTCCAGAGTATAAAGTAACACAGTACACACAAATACGCAGTTTCGCAAAAACACAAGGCACAAAAGCAAGTCGAAAAAGTCGGGTCATTACAAGATTTTTTGACGCAAATAAACCGGCGCATACAACGTAAACACACATTTGCAAAAATTATCCAAACAATCATAAGAGATTTGCACACCCATATGTAAATACTCGTCATAGAAATCGAGTGTATTGTCGTGTGTTAATTGTCGTGTAGCCGATGTACATCTTTGAAAAACATTGAATCCAAGTAAACAGATAACATCACATTTTTGATGAAAAATAAGTAAAATAGGGTGGAACGGATTCATGAGAGTAATTAAATATACCTTGACAAATGCGAATAAAGAGTGACTTGCTCATTTTAAATCCTCTACGAAATCTATACGCCGAAAAAACTGGCGTGTCGGAAAAGTAATCATCCCACAATTTTTTCATGGTACCTTGTCGATATCTAGGATTGTACCTTCTTGAAGTTTTTGGTATAGTTGTGTGATTTTTGACATCATTATCACTTAATTGATCCAAATTATCAATTAATTCAAGTGCACCAATATAATTACTCAATAATCTAAAACCCGTAAATTTCTTTCCAATCCTATTGGTCTACATGGGCGGCGGTTACTGTTGAAGCCGCACAACAGTCCGACCCGACCCGTTTTCCCGGTTAAAACCCTAATTCCTTCAATTCATTTCTCTTTCATCGCTGTCGATTGTTTCCGCCTCCTTCACCGGTGTCGATCGTTTCTGCCTCCGTCTCCATCTCCGTGTCCGGTATGCCTATTGCTGACTCTTACACTATTTTCTTAGTAGCTCATTCAATTATTTGACGGCTAATCTATGTCAATTTTTTTTTTTGCGCCTAATCCTATTGGTGTTGAACTCCTTCAATTCATTTCTCTTTCACCACTGTCGATTGTTTCCACCTCCTTCACCGGTTTCGATCGTTTCTGCCTACGTCTCCATCTCCGTGTCCGGTATGCCTATTGTTGACTCTTACACTGTTTCCTTATTAGCTCATTCAATTATTTGTCGCCTAATCTATGTCAATTGTTTTTTTGCGCCTAATCCTATCGGTGTCGATGTTTTCCGGCTTCGTCTCCGGTATGGCAATTGTTGTTTCTTTTGATATTCTTTTTAGGGTTTATATTTGTGTTTTTTAGACAATAATTAATAGTTTTTGTTGCAATTATAAGGGTGTTGCTTATGTTTTCTGTTTATATATTGGTGTTTTTCAGTGTGGTTTCCTGTGATTCATAGCATCCGAGCGCGCATCTTTAGTTTTGGTAAGATCTATTTCCGTTTTTTTTTTTTTTGTTTAATTTCTTTTAGTGTCTGTTGATATGCAAATTAAGTATTTTGCAACTTAAGTATTTTAACATATATCCTCTGATTGCAGTATTTTACCATAACGTGTAATGGATTCCTGATTGGGTATCCGATTCGTTTTTGTTTGAAATGACACAGAATAGATGTTACTAATATTTGTAAAATGTCTATGCGTGTTTGTCTTTCTGTTATGCAATTTCGGTAATTGCTTAGACTTTGTTATGCAATTCTGGTAATTGGTTACATTACAGTTTGGTGTATTAAATAACATTTTTTTCTATTCTTTAATTAATACAACGTATAAGTTTCGCCTATTGACCGACTGACTTTGGTACGTCTGGGCAATAATCGAAAATAATGTCAGATTGTGAAACTTCAAGGTATATGTCATTCGTTGTTTATAAGCAGGGGCGGAAGTGTGTAGGGGCAAGTGGGCGGCCTTCCCCAGTGGATTTTTTTTTTTTCAGTGTAAAAATTTTGGGTTTTCAACTTTGCCCCAGGTGGAATTTTATTTTGCCCCCAAACATACAAATTTTGTCCCAAAACTTTCAAATTTTGCCCCAAAGTCTCCAACTTTTATCCCAAAATCTTCAAATTATGCCCCAAAATCTCCAACTTTTGCCCCAAAATTTTCAAATTTTGTCCAAAAAAATTGCTACGGTTTAAAAAATTTTGTTTGCCCTCGATGAAAAAAATCCTAGTTTCGCCTCTGTTTATAAGTTTATCGAATCATTTATCCTGTTATGTTATTAGTGATGATGACATGTACATCGAGATGGATGTCTTCTACGACGGGCACTTTTCACTTGGCCAGAAGTCATATGTGAATGCAAAAAAGAAAATTTTTAGGCTATGCTGCATGATTTACTTAGAAAAGAAATTCCATCTGAATTCTCTTCAGTTATGTATTTTGATTATGGTGCAAAGATGTTCGAGTTTCTTTGTGTAGAGGCACAACTTGATTATATAAAAAACAAGCTGTACAAAAGGATTCAATAATTAGATTGTATTTATTTTATGAAGATAGTTCAAGTGATGACTGATGTCTTGGGTCATATTTGATTTATAATAAAGAATTCCAAGTTATAACTTTCTAAATTTCCTATCTACTTACCTATTTAAAGCTAATACTAATATTTATTATTTTTTTGTATGAAAACTCTATCAACTAAAAGGCAATCAAGAATTGCAATCTACTTATTTAATTTTCAAGTTGTCTCTGTTGTAACGATTACTAATAACACCCTTTGCTACCATCGTTAAGTAGTATATATATAATTTCAAGTTTTCTCAGTTAAACGTTTTTAACAATATATAATTTTCAAACTCAGTTTCTAAGTTGTTTATGGTAATCTGTATGCCATTTTTATGAAGGCTAATTTGGGTGGTTGTTACTGTTGAAACCACACATACCTTTCGGATCCGGGTCGGATCAGCACTTTCTTTTTTATTCTTCCATATACCCTTATATTCCTTATTTCTTTCCAAACATCAACATCACTGGACACTTCTGGCGAACCGCCACCGCACCATCGTCGCCACCGCCACCGCACCATCGCCGTCACCCCCACCGCACCATCATCGTCGAATTAGTTATATCTATTTACTAAAATGCCAAGTAAAACGACTAACAAAAAGTTTTACAAATTCCGTCGCGAAGCGCGGACCACAAACCTAGTTATAACTATTTGATAATGCGTTGATTTCATCCACTTCATCCTTAGGGTGGGGGTTGCGACTCATATTGTTACAAAATATATGAAATTAGAGAGAAAGGTATGAAAAATTGGAGATTGTGTGTGTAATAAAAATGATTAAAATGTGAATAATTTATAGATTAATTAAATAGGTTCTTTAAAAATAAATAAAATTAATTAAACTATCCATTTGAAAAATAAACTACTAGTAGTTTTTAACAACAATTATCCTTCTCGAATATGCCTTAAAATGAAATAAAGCTGGACGTGGCTTATGAAGGCGACCTGGGCGATGGGAGAAAACATCGTTGCCTTCCTTGGCGGCTGCCTGGACGATGAGGGTGTAAGCAGCATTGGGAATGATCTAATTCAGTCCTTTAACATAAAAGTTCCATTTTTTTTTTTTTTTTTTTTCATTTTTAGGTGATATATAACCTCATCTGTCAACTTTAACAATATAGCAAGTAATTAATGAAAGCAAATCGCACTAAAATATGAAAACGATTATAAATTACTTATCCATTTCTAACTATATATATCCATTCCAAGTTTAATAATTTTAAAGCTAAATGGTGTCTGGCGCTTAAGATTCTTAGGTCCATGTGTGTTTAGCTTAAATTGAGTTAAGATACAGGTTCGAACTCATTCTGTCACATTATGTAGGTATCCAGACGGTATTTATATGCACTAGTCCTTTCGGGTGAAATTAATAGTTGCTATTATTATTATTATTATATTATTACCCCTGTATGCTAATAGTCGTGGAGAGTTTGGTCGTTTGACCCCCAACCCCGCACAAAAATTGGTCAAAACGACAATTGACCAAACTCCACTCCAAAAAATCCAAAAACCCCCCTCAACTATTGACACCTTACATAAACTACCCTGAAATTCAGGGGGTAAAACGTCAATTTACTTAATTAAAATAAAAGACTCCCCCCAACCCCTATGACAGCCCGTATCTTACTCCTCGCTCCGAGTTAAATTCCACCGACCACACTGTTAAACTCGAAATATTTCTGTGAACAAAACGAAACTAACTACGTTCGAAACGGACACTTTTTAAAAAACGCTAACCACAACGACAACCCGTATCTTCTCGCTCGCCGCGAGTTAAATTTTTTCGAAAGCAGCGTCGTACTCGAAATAATTTTATGAACAAAACGATAAAAGGTACGTTCGAAACGGATACCTTTTAAAAAACGCTAAACACAACGACAGCCCGTTTCTTCCTGCTCGCCACGAGTAAATTTTCCCGCCAACATCGTTAAACTCGAAATATTTTTGTGAACAAAACGAAACTAACTACATTCGAAACGGACACTTTTTAAAAAACACTAACCTCAACGACAGCCCGTATCTTCCCGCTCGCCGCGAGTTAAAATTTTTCGACAGTAGCGTCTTACTCGAAATAATTTTATGAACAAGACGATAAGAATTACGTTTGAAACGGACACTTTTTAAAAAACGCTAAACACAATGACAACCCATATCTTCCTCTAGCACCGTTAGACTCAAAATAATTTTATCAACGAAACGAAACTAACTACGTTCAAACTGAATAGATTTTCTGACAACGGCACTTAACACACGTGCCATTTTCCGTATATGAATGTTTACATTATGTGTATTAACATAAGACCCATGTATCCTAAATAGTTTCAAACATATTTCGGGTCATAAAGCACAAACAGAGCACTCACATTATGACCCGAACGCCACCGCCGCAACGCGCGGTCGGTAACTTTCTAGTATACAAACATGATTCGTGTCTCTACCAAAATACACATTATCAAGTCTAATTATTTTAACGTCATCATTAATTAGCGTATAGTTCTACTCTAGTTCTAGTTCTAGTTCTAGTATTATCTAAAGCATGTAATTTATTTGACATGGACATCATAAACATAAATTCATGTAACGTCTAATAAGTACATATAAAAAGAATTTTCCTAATTTTACGATTATATTGTACACGTGTATTCATAAAAGCAAAGCTAGGTTTTGTTATCTCCTTGTATTATTGAAGGTATTTGATTCTAAGAGAACATTCGTTTAATGAGCCATAATTAATAAATTAAATAAGCTTTTGGAGGAAAAATGAAGGGTGTGCTTTATTAGTTACTCATATTTATTTGTATTTATAATTTATAATTTATTTATAATTTTAAATTTTAATAATATAAAGCAAATAAAATAAGGGGGATGATTCTCACACACACTTTTTTGATCCTCACACACCAATTGATTATTATTAGAAGAGCAAAATGTTAAAATATGTGTGTGAGGATCAAAAAAGTGTGTGTGAGAATCATCCTCATAAAATAATGGGGAAAGAATCCATGCATCAAATCAAATCGAGCTGTTTCTCGCCATATTTGTTGGATCATATTATGAGTTGTCAAGTGCACAATCACTCCAACTTTTCTCAGTATTCATTAAAAGTTCCGAAATACGGAGTATATACGTCTCACATTTCTTTACAAATCAACACATTTTGTTTTGTTATATACGTATTTTTTTAAAACACCTAAATACGAGACTACGAGTATAAAAGTCAAAACATTATACATCGGTAAATCCCTATTAATGAAAGCAAGTCAAGAATTTTAGATCTCGGTAATAAATGTAATATTAATTAACAAGTTAGTTATAGGATTAAGTTGATAATTAGATTTGATTCGATTGTGTTTGTGTGTTTAGTATTAGTTAATTAGCGTAGATAGAGCAAACCAGTGTTAAAACAAATACAAAAGCAGGGGAATATTTATATTAGATTGAGGGCACATGGAATACCAGCTGAGGAGTTCGTTGATTGACAACACACGATTTGCAATTTAATTTAATGATTAAAATATAAAATCTTCAAGATTTCAATTTATTTACTAGTACACAATACAACAAAATCAATCCAACAAAGCACCAGATCATCTTCAATCGAACTAACTTTTGTTTTTCAATAAATTATCACGACTTTTTATACCTTGTTAGAAAATAGGTATGAATTGACTGCCCAGATTGATTCTTGAATCGTGTGTTCAGTAACTCTATAAAAATTTTCGACCCAACGATTGTCTCGGTTTCACGAAATCTTTACAGGGATAAGACAAGAATGCAATTAGTGGTTTTGGCAATGTAATCACTAATCAAATTATCAGAGAAATTGTGCGTTTTCTGTTGGTTAGAATGAATGCACAATATGAACAAAAACGTCCATAAACCTGTTATAGAAAACAGTTAGGAAATGAAAGGGTGTATCCCTTCATTTTTGGCGGGAAAACCTGTTATACCGAAAAGGTATAACTATTCGCTGAAACTATTGGAATGCACCTTTTCTAAGTAACGAATAGTGCAACTAGCAGGGGCGCTGCCCCTTGGACCCCGCCAGGGGCGTTGCCCTTGGACCCCGCCAGGGGGCGCAACCCCCTTGACCCCGCAATTACGCGTCAGTTAGTAGCCAACTCTTACCGGCGAGTACTCCACACTCTCCGAAACCGTTGTTAAGTAAAACTAGCTAACACTTGCATTCAAGTAAATCACAAATAATTAAAATGCATGTTGGATGACACTAAAATCACCAACATACCTGATTGTATCTTGTAACATGTTTTGATAGTTGAAGTTAATTGTTTATGTTTTACATACTATGATGAGTCATTATAGTTGTTGTTTTAAGACAGTAATATACAATTTCATATCTCTCAATCTTTATGCGATTATCTAGTAATTCATTTATGATATGATCTTTTAGTCGATTGTGTTATAGAGATAAGGTCGGTGCAAAACGAAACCTAAAAAATCTAAATCGAAGAAAAAAAACGCAATGAGCTACATTTTTTATGATTGATTGGTTTTAAAGTGAAAAGTTCTATATGCAAAACACATTAGTTAGGCTAATTATCGGTTGTAACAAGTAGCATAAGAGTTACATTTGAAGCAAAGATATGGATGGCGCAGCATGATGCACCACGCAATGGTGCAAGCTCACTCAGTTTGATTTCAGTGAACTGCAAGTTAATTTCATATTAAGGAAAACAGTGGTAAAAGTATGTTTGAAGAATCTGATGAGCCAAAAGTTTAGTTAGAATTTCAAAAATAATTGTAAGTGAAAGTGTGAAAATTTCAGAATAACTCAAGGAAGTCTAGCCCGATCAAACTTTTTATACACACCAAACTGTTGGAAATTAAACTTGATTTTGGGCCATGTGTTTGGATTTGGGCTTGCAAGTATCCAAGTATTTTGGATCAAGATTGTAGTCCAATATGTAGAAAGTTCTTGAAAAATGTAGTAGTCAAAGTGTGTAGAAAAATCTTGTAAAATATCTAAAGATAGTACTTAGGAAATATCTAGATAATCTTAGGAAATATCTAAATATTAGTAGATGATGGAGAGTTTTAGACTACTCCATTGAGTAGTATAAATAGAGGGCTTCACCCCTCATTTGTAATCAAGCAAAGCAAAGCAAATCAAGTAATAAACAAAGCCTTCAAGATCAATCAAACATCTAAATCATCAATCATCTCTTCCACAAATAATATACACATAACCTCCTATTTCTAACAAATTGGTATCAGAGCTTGGTTCGACAAGATGATGGCTAACAATGTCATCACGTTTCCTCGCCTCACAAAGGATAATTATGATCGATGGAGCATCCAAATGAAGACCTTCCTAGGTGGACAAGACCTATGAGAGATTGTGGAGGAAGGCTATGAGGAACCTACAGAAAAAGGTTCTCTCAGCAAGGAGAAAAAGTTATTGAAGACCAACGATCAAAAGGCTCTTTCCATCATCTAACAAAGTGTAGATGATGGAGCTTTTGAGAAAATTGCAAGTGCAACCACCGCCAAGAAAGCATGGGAGATCTTGGAGAATTTTTTTAAGGGAGTTGATAAGGTGAAAAAGGTTCGACTACAAACACTACGAGGTGAGTTCGAATCCTTAAATAAGAAAGACTCGGAATCAATTTCTGATTATTTTACAAGAGTCTTGGCGGTTGTCAATCAATTAAAGAGGAATGGTGAAACTTTAAGTGATGTGAGGGTCATTGAGAAAATTCTTAGATCATTAGATTCAAAATTCGACTATATAGTCGTAGCCATCGAAGAATCTAAAGATCTAGAATCAATGATTATCGATGAACTCATGGGTTCACTACAAGCCCATGAAGAGAGGTTTAATAAGAAAAGTAAAGAGCCTTTGGAGCAAGCTTTACAAGCAAAACTCTCTTTCAAGGAAGAGAACAGTGAAAAGACTCATCAAACGAGTCAACGAGGTCGTGGTCAAGTACGTGGCCGAGGACGAGGGCAATGATATATCAAACGTGGAGGTTATAGTTCTTACAGAAATGAAGAAAGAAGTCAAAATTTTCACCCGACAAGAGGTCGCGGGAGAGGCTACACAAGTAGAAGGCCAAGGTATGACAATTCTCAAACCAAATGCTATAATTGTCATAAATTTGGCCACTATGCTTCAGAATGCGAGAAGTCAAACAATTACGTGCAAGAAAGAGCAAATTTTGCACAAGAAGATACTGAAGCCGTGGAAAACACTTTGTTACTAGCATGCAAAGGTGAAGATAACGAAGAATCAAATTTGTGGTATCTCGACACGGGTGCAAGCAACCATATGTGCGGTGACAAAAACATGTTTGTGGAGTTAGACGAGGTAATTAGTGGAAATATCACCTTCGGAGATTCCTCTAAAGTCCCGGTTAAAGGCAAAGGTAAGATTCTCATCCGCTTGAAAAATGGAAGGCATCAATTTATCTCTAACGTGTATTATGTGCCCAATATGAAGACGAATATACTGAGTATTGGACAACTCTTGGAGAAAGACTATGATATTCACATGATAAATCGTACCATTTCTTTAAGAGACTAAAAAGGAGGTTTGATTGCTAAGGTGCCAATGTCAACGAATTGGATGTTCATGCTAAATATTCAATATGACATTCCAAGATGTTTAAAAGCATGTTTCAAAGAGAATTCTTGGCTTTGGCACATGAGATACGGGCACTTAAATTTTGGAGGCTTAAAATTATTATCAAGTAAAGGAATGATGAAGGGTTTGCCTCCAATTAATCATCCGGATCAAATATGTGAGGGATGCCTTCTAGGAAAGCACTTCCGAAACAGTTTTCAACAGAAGCTTCTAGTAGAGCGAAGAAACCTCTAAACTTATTCACACGGATGTGTGTGGACCCATAAGCCCACCGTCTTTTGGTAAAAATAGATATTTTTTTCTATTCATTGATGATTTTAGTCGAAAGACATGGGTCTATTTTCTAAAAGAGAAGTCGGAAGCTTTTGGAATGTTCAAGAAGTTTAAAGCAATTGTGGAGAATCAAAGTGGTCTCATCATAAAGGTGATGAGATCCGATCATGGAGGAGAGTTCACATCCAAGGAATTCAAGGAATTTTGCAACAACAATGGGTTACGACGTCCTCTAACTCTTCCGTATTCACCTCAGCAAAATGGTGTTGCGGAAAGAAAGAATAGGACCATTCTTGATATGGCTCGGAGTATGTTAAAAAGCAAAAGGATGCCTAAGGAGTTTTGGGCTGAGGCAGTGGACTGTGCGATCTATCTAGCAAATCGCTCGCCCACTAGAAGTGTCAAGAACAAAACGCCCATTGAAGCTTGGAGTGGAAGGAAGCCCGACATCTCACACCTTCGAGTGTTCGAAAGTGTGGCATATGCTCATGTGCCAGATCAGAAGAGGACAAAGCTTGATGATAAAAGCGAGATGCTTATATTCGTGGGCTATGACTCAAGTTCGAAGGGTTACAAGTTATACAATCCCAAGACAGGTAAAGTAATCTCAAGTCGAGATGTGGTGTTCGATGAAGAAGCAACATGGGATTGGAATGTTCCCAAAAAGGAGAACTACGACTTTCTCCCTTATCCATTCGAAAGTACTGCAAGGAACGAAGAATATCTAGAAGTTCAAGAACCTTCTAGTACACCATCTCCGCACTCTCCACGTACTCCAACCACTACACCTAATGAAGTGACACCAACATCAGGAGGACAATCAAGTAGGCTACAACATCACACAAGGAGCATTGAGGAGTTATACGAGGTAACACAGCCTATAGAGAATCTAACATTGTTCTGCCTTCTTGCCGATTGTGAGCCAATAAGCTATGAAGACGCAACAAAAAGTCAAAAGTGGAAACATGCCATGGACGAGGAGATTCAAGCAATCCAGAGGAATGATACGTGGGTTCTTGCTACTCTACCAAGAGGGCATAAGGCTATTGATGTAAAGTGGGTGTACAAGGCCAATAAGAATTCCAAAGGTGAAGTTGAAAGATATAAGGCAAGGTTGGTGGCAAAGGGATATAGTCAACGAGCTGGCATAGACTATGAAGAAGTATTTGCTCCTGTCGCTCATCTAGAAACTATAAGATTAATAATCTCACTTGCGGCTCAGCATAATTGGAAGATTTATCAAATGGATGTCAAATCCGTGTTCCTTAATGGCCACTTAGAAGAATAAGTCTATATAGAACAACCTTTGGGATACATCGTGAAAGGCCAAGAGAATAAGGTGCTGAAATTGAAAAGGGCCTTATATGGGTTGAAGCAAGCGCCTCGGGCATGGAATAGCAGGATAGACAAGTATTTCCAGCAAAATGACTTTGCGAAATGCCCCCATGAGCATGCCCTCTACACCAAAGTTAGCAATGATGGAGATATTATGATTGTGTGCCTATATGTGGATGACTTGATATTCACCGGTAGTAATCCCAAAATGTTTGAGGAGTTCAAGAAAGCAATGGTTCGGGAGTTCGAGATGACCGACATTGGATTTATGGCTTACTATCTTGGGATCGAGGTAAAACAAAAGAAAGAAGGAATATTCATATCCCAAGAAGGTTATGCGAATGAGGTGCTTAAGAAGTTTTAGATGAATGACTGCAAGTCAATGAACACACCGGTGGATTGCAATCTCAAATTATCAAAAGATGATGAAGGATACTTGGTGGACCCAACACAATACAAGAGTTTGGTTGGAAGTCTGAGGTACCTAATGTAGTGACCCGAACTTTTCCATGTTTATATATATTAATTGAGATTGATATTTACATGATTAAATGTTTCCAACATGTTAAGCAATCAAACTTGTTAAGACTTGATTAATTGAAATATGTTTCATATAGACAATTGACCACCCAAGTTGACCGGTGATTCACGAACGTTAAAACTTGTAAAAACTATATGATGACATATATATGGATATATATATATAGTTAACATGATACTATGATAAGTAAACATATCATTAAGTATATTAACAATGAACTACATATGTAAAAACAAGACTACTAACTTAATGATTTTTAAACGAGACATATATGTAACGATTATCGTTGTAAAGACATTTAATGTATATATATCATATTAAGAGATATTCATACATGATAATATCATGATAATATAATAATTTAAAATCTCATTTGATATTATAAACATTGGTTTAACAACATTTAACAAGATCGTTAACCTAAAGGTTTCAAAACAACACTTACATGTAACGACTAACGATGACTTAACGAACTCAGTTAAAATGTATATGCATGTAGTGTTTTAATATGTATTTATACACTTTTGAAAGACTTCAATACACTTATCAAAATACTTCTATTTAACAAAAATGCTTACAATTACATCCTCGTTCAGTTTCATCAACAATTCTACTCGTATGCACCCGTATTCGTACTCGTACAATACACAGCTTTTAGATGTATGTACTATTGGTATATACACTCCAATGATCAGCTCTTAGCAGCCCATGTGAGTCACCTAACACATGTGGGAACCATCATTTGGCAACTAGCATGAAATATCTCATAAAATTACAAAAATATGAGTAATCATTCATGACTTATTTACATGAAAACAAAATTACATATCCTTTATATCTAATCCATACACCAACGACCAAAAACACCTACAAACACTTTCATTCTTCAATTTTATTCATCTAATTGATCTCTCTCAAGTTCTATCTTCAAGTTCTAAGTGTTCTTCATATATTCTACAAGTTCTAGTTACATAAAATCAAGAATACTTTAAAGTTTGCTAGCTCACTTCCAATCTTGTAAGGTGATCATCCAACCTCAAGAAATCTTTGTTTCTTACAGTAGGTTATCATTCTAATACAAGGTAATAATCATATTCAAACTTTAGTTCAATTTCTATAACTATAACAATCTTATTTCAAGTGATGATCTTACTTGAACTTGTTTTCGTGTCATGATTCTGCTTCAAGAACTTCGAGCCATCCAAGGATCCGTTGAAGCTAGATCCATTTTTCTCTTTTCCAGTAGGTTTATCCAAGGAAATTAAGGTAGTAATTATGTTCATAACATCATTCGATTCATACATATAAAGCTATCTTATTCGAAGGTTTAAACTTGTAATCACTAGAACATAGTTTAGTTAATTCTAAACTTGTTCGCAAACAAAAGTTAATCCTTCTAACTTGACTTTTAAAATCAACTAAACACATGTTCTATATATATATGATATGCTAACTTAATGATTTAAAACCTGGAAACACGAAAAACACCGTAAAACCGGATTTACGCCGTCGTAGTAACACCGCGGGCTGTTTTGGGTTAGTTAATTAAAAACTATGATAAACTTTGATTTAAAAGTTGTTATTCTGAGAAAATTATTTTTATTATGAACATGAAACTATATCCAAAAATTATGGTTAAACTCAAAGTGGAAGTATGTTTTCTAAAATGGTCATCTAGACGTCGTTCTTTCGACTGAAATGACTACCTTTACAAAAATGACTTGTAACATATTTTTCCGACTATAAACCTATACTTTTTCTGTTTAAATTCATAAAATAGAGTTAAATATGAAACCATAGCAATTTGATTCACTCAAAACGGATTTAAAATGAAGAAGTTATGGCTAAAACAAGATTGGATAATTTTTCTTATTTTAGCTACGTGAAAATTGGTAACAAATCTATTCCAACCATAACTTAATAAACTTGTATTGTATATTATGTAATCTTGAGATACCATAGACACGTATACAATGTTTCGACCTATCATGTCGACACATCTATATATATTTCGGAACAACCATAGACACTCTATATGTGAATGTTGGAGTTAGCTATACAGGGTTGAGGTTGATTCCAAAATATATATAGTTTGAGTTGTGATCAATACTGAGATACGTATACACTGGGTCGTGGATTGATTCAAGATAATATTTATCGATTTATTTCTGTACATCTAACTGTGGACAACTAGTTGTAGGTTACTAACGAGGACAGCTGACTTAATAAACTTAAAACATCAAAATATATTAAAAGTGTTGTAAATATATTTTGAACATACTTTGATATATATGTATATATTGTTATAGGTTCGTGAATCAACCAGTGGCCAAGTCTTACTTCCCGACGAAGTAAAAATCTGTGAATGTGAGTTATAGTCCCACTTTTAAAATCTAATATTTTTGGGATGAGAATACATGCAGGTTTTATAAATGATTTACAAAATAGACACAAGTACGTGAAACTACATTCTATGGTTGAATTATCGAAATCGAATATGCCCCTTTTTATTAAGTCTGGTAATCTAAGAATTAGGGAACAGACACCCTAATTGACGCGAATCCTAAAGATAGATCTATTGGGCCTAACAAACCCCATCCAAAGTACCGGATGCTTTAGTACTTCGAAATTTATATCATATCCGAAGGGTGTCCCGGAATGATGGGGATATTCTTATATATGCATCTTGTTAATGTCGGTTACCAGGTGTTCACCATATGAATGATTTTTATCTCTATGTATGGGATGTGTATTGAAATATGAAATCTTGTGGTCTATTATTATGATTTGATATATATAGGTTAAACCTATAACTCACCAACATTTTTGTTGACGTTTTAAGCATGTTTATTCTCAGGTGATTATTAAGAGCTTCCGCTGTCGCATACTCAAATAAGGACGAGATTTGGAGTCCATGCTTGTATGATATTGTGTAAAAACTGCATTCAAGAAACTTATTTTGTTGTAACATATTTGTATTGTAAACCATTATGTAATGGTCGTGTGTAAACAGGATATTTTAGATTATCATTATTTGATAATCTACGTAAAGCTTTTTAAACCTTTATTGATGAAATAAAGGTTATGGTTTGTTTTAAAATGAATGCAGTCTTTGAAAAACGTCTCATATAGAGGTCAAAACCTCGCAACGAAATCAATTAATATGGAACGTTTTTAATCAATAAGAACGGGACATTTCAGTTGGTATCCGAGCGTTGGTCTTAGAGAACCAGAATTTTGCATTAGTGTGTCTTATCGAGTTTGTTAGGATGCATTAGTGAGTCTGGACTTCGACCGTGTTTACTTGAAAAATGATTGCTTAACAAATTTTGTTGGAAACTATATATTTTTAACATGTGAATATTATGTGATATATTAATCTCTTAACGCGTTTGATATTATGTGATAGATGTCTACCTCTAGAACAAGTCCCATTGACTCACCTAATAATAATGAAGAGTCAAATGTAAATTGGAATGATTCGTGGACTGATTCACAAGTTCCCGAAGAGGAACCGGAAGAAGAGTCGAAACCGGAAGAAGAATCGGAACCGGAAGAAGAATCGGAACCGGATGAAGAAATAGAACCGGTGGGGGAAATAATAAAACGGTTAAGTAAAAGAAAATCCTCAACCAACCGACCAAGGTTAATTATGGTCAATGGTGTTTCCGCCAAGGAAGCAAAATATTGGGAGGATTACCAATTCTCCGATGAATCGGATTCCGACGAGAATTCCGATGATGTTATAGAAATTACCCCAACTGAATTTAAAAAGGCAAAAGAAAATAATAAGGAAAAGAGCATAAAAATAGAGAAATCTAATTCCAACCCCGATGAACTTTGTATGTATCGTCAACCCCCGAAGTCCTTAAGTTGTAACAATGACCCGGGAACCTCTAAACCACCAGGTTTTTCTAAACCAATGTGGAAAACGACGGCTCGTATTAGGGGAACATCATATATCCCTAGAAACTTGGCAAAACGAACCAAAACCGAAGAAGAAGAAACAAGCGAGTCGGAATAAGATAGTTGTATTCGTGTGGTGTAATATATGTAATATAGTGTGCTTATGCTTTATGATATATGTAAAAATTGCTTGTATTAATAAGTATTTTTTTATGAATCTAACTCTTGTCTATTTTACAGTTTAAAAACACAAAATGGATAGACAACCCAATATTTTAAGAGACCTACCCGGAGACATGATTGATGAAATCCTGTCTAGAGTCGGTCAGAATTCCTCGGCACAACTATTTAAGGCGAGATCAGTTTGTAAGACATTCGAAGAACGTTCCAAGAATGTCTTGGTTTATAAGAGACTTTCATTTGAAAGATGGGGGATATCACATTGGGAAACCCATAAGTTACGATGTGTTTACTTTGACGCATATATTGCGGGGAACCCAAATGCTATTTTACGCAATGGGTTAAGAAATTATTTTGAATCAATATATCCGAATATTGGACTTCGTGATTTAGAAAAAGCGGCTAACATGCAACATAAAGAAGCATGTTATGCTTACGGATTAGTAATGTTCGCTTCTCACCAAAGTGAGAACAAGAACATCGGGCTACAACTATTAAACAAAACGTTCCCACAAGTGACGGAGTCGGTAATTGGGGTAAGAAATGAGGTTTTTAGATTGTTACGGGACTGTTGGACATTACGTAACCCTCGTCCCTTTGACGACGTTACAACACGCTGTCTTATCAACGGCCATAACGGTTATGTTCCACAAGACCAAGGATGGGAAGTAATCCTAGTAAAACCAGAATGCATGACTTGTTTCTGGACGTATGAATTACGTGTCTTTATTGCCTTTGCTGAACGACTTGTGTACTAGCTAGAATTATCTTCACAACTATCTTGTATCAAAGTTATTGTGTGCTATATTTCATGCTTTATGTAAAATAAGCGGTATTGTAAGTTTGTAAAATATTGTATAAAAGTTTGAACGCGAAATATTATTATAATCAGTTTTTCATATAGAATTGTAGTAGTTGAATTGTATATTAGCTACTAAGTATGAACTTAACGGGTAGGTACTACCCGAATTTAAACTTATAAAACGCTAATATGAAGAAAAAGCTTTTATAAATGAGTTCATATTATGCTATGAAATACTATTAACTACTCTTAATATTCTGTATGATTAACTTGTTCCATTTGACTATTTTGAAGGAAATGGCACCGACTACTCGACACACCGTGAATATGAATGAAGAGGAATTCCGTACTTTTCTAGCTTCAAACATAGCCGCAGTACAGGCTGCGCTACATACCAACAATAACATTGGATCTAGCAGTACAGGAAATCGTGTAGGATGCACCTACAAAGAATTCACTGCCTGCAAACCTTTGGAATTTGATGGAACCGAAGGACCGATCGGATTGAAACGGTGGACCGAGAAGGTCGAATCGGTGTTTGCCATAAGTAAGTGTACTGAAGAGGACAAAGTGAAGTACGCTACGCATACCTTCACAGGTTCTGCGTTAACATGGTGGAATACCTATCTAGAGCAAGTGGGACAAGATGATGCGTACGCACTACCGTGGTCAGCATTCAAGCACTTGATGAACGAGAAGTACCATCCCAGAACCGAGGTTAATAAGCTCAAGACAGAACTTAGAGGGTTACGAAGCCAAGGATTTGATATTACCACATACGAAAGACGATTCACATAATTGTGCCTATTGTGTCCGGGAGCGTTCGAAGATGAGGAAGAGAAGATCGACGCGTTTGTGAAAGGATTACCGGAAAGAATCCAAGAAGATATAAGTTCACACGAGCCCGCCTCCATACAACAGGCATGTAGAATGGCTCACAAACTAGTGAACCAGATTGAAGAAAGAATTAAAGAACAGACTGCTGAAGAGGCCAATGTGAAGCAAGTCAAAAGAAAGTGGGAGGAAAACGGTGATAAGAATCACCAATACAACAACAACAGCAATTACAACAATAATCGCAACAATTATCCCAACAATCGCAACATCAACCGCAACTACAACAAACGGCCCAACAACAACAACAACAACAACAACAACAGCAACTACAAAAATCATCCCAACAACAATAATAACCACAACAACAACAACAATCAGAAGCAGCTATGCCAAAGGTGTGAAAAGTATCACTCGGGGTTCTGCACCAAATTTTGCAACAAGTGTAAAAGAAATGGTCATAGCGCGGCGAAGTGTGAGGTCTACGGACCAGGGGTTAATAGAACAAAAGGAACAAATGGTGTCGGAACGAGTAATGGCGGAGCAAGTAGTGTCGGAGCAAGTTATGCCAATGTAGTTTGTTATAAATGTGGAAAACCGGGCCACATTATTAGAAATTGCCCGAACCAGGAGAACACGAATGGACAAGGCCGCGGAAGAGTTTTCAATATTAATGCGGCAGAGGCACAGGAAGACCCGGAGCTTGTTACGGGTACGTTTCTTATTGACAATAAATCTGCTTACGTTTTATTTGATTCGGGTGCGGATAGAAGCTATATGAGTAGAGATTTTTGTGCTAAATTAAGTTGTCCATTGACGCCTTTGGATAGTAAATTTTTACTCGAATTAGCAAATGGTAAATTAATTTCAGCAGATAATATATGTCGGAATCGAGAAATTAAACTGGTTAGCGAAACATTTAAGATTGATTTGATACCAGTAGAGTTAGGGAGTTTTGATGTGATAATCGGTATGGACTGGTTGAAAGAAGTGAAAGCAGAGATCGTTTGTTACAAAAATGCAATTCGCATTATACGAGAAAAAGGAAAACCCTTAATGGTGTACGGAGAAAAGGGCAACACGAAGCTACATCTTATTAGTAATTTGAAGGCACAAAAACTAATAAGAAAAGGTTGCTATGCTGTTCTAGCACACGTCGAGAAGGTACAAACTGAAGAAAAGAGCATCAATGATGTTCCCATTGCAAAAGAATTTCCCGATGTATTTTCGAAAGAATTACCGGGATTACCCCCACATCGATCCGTTGAATTTCAAATAGATCTTGTACCAGGAGCTGCACCAATAGCTCGTGCTCCTTACAGACTCGACCCAGCGAGATGAAAGAACTGCAAAGCCAATTACAAGAACTTTTAGAGCGTGGTTTCATTCGACCAAGCACATCACCGTGGGGAGCTCCTGTTTTGTTTGTCAAGAAGAAAGATGGTACATTCAGGTTGTGTATAGACTAGCGAGAGTTGAACAAACTTACCATCAAGAACCGATACCCACTACCGAGAATCGACGACTTATTTGATCAACTACAAGGCTCGTCTGTTTATTCAAAGATTGACTTACATTCCGGGTATCATCAAATGCGGGTGAAAGAAGATGATATTCCAAAGACTGCTTTCAGAACACGTTACGGTCATTACGAGTTTATGGTCATGCCGTTTGGTTTAACTAATGCACCAGCTGTGTTCATGGACCTTATGAACCGAGTGTGTGGACCATACCTTGACAAGTTTGTCATTGTTTTCATTGATGACATACTTATTTACTCAAAGAATGACCAAGAACACGGTGAACATTTGAGAAAGGTGTTAGAAGTATTGAGGAAGGAAGAATTGTACGCTAAGTTTTCAAAGTGTGCATTTTGGTTAGAAGAAGTTCAATTCCTCGGTCACATAGTGAACAAAGAAGGTATTAAGGTGGATCCGGCAAAGATAGAAACTGTTGAAAAGTGGGAATCCCCAAAAACTCCGAAACACATACGCCAGTTTTTAGGACTAGCTGGTTACTACAGAAGGTTCATCTAAGACTTTTCCAGAATAGCAAAACCCTTGACTGCATTAACGCATAAAGGGAAGAAATTTGAATGGAATGATGAACAAGAGAAAGTGTTTCAGTTATTGAAGAAAAAGCTAACTACGGCACCTATATTGTCATTGCCTGAAGGGAATGATGATTTTGTGATTTATTGTGACGCATCAAAGCAAGGTCTCGGTTGTGTATTAATGCAATGAACGAAGGTGATTGCTTATGCGTCTAGACAATTGAAGATTCACGAACAAAATTATACGACGCATGATTTGGAATTAGGCGCGGTTTTTTTTGCATTAAAGACTTGGAGGCACTACTTATATGGGGTCAAAAGTATTATATATACCGACCACAAAAGTCTTCAACACTTTGAGATTCGTTACCACCCGGGGAAGGCAAATGTGGTAGCCGATGCCTTGAGCAGGAAGGACAGAGAACCCATTCGAGTAAAATCTATGAATATAATGATTCATAATAACCTTACTACTCAAATAAATGAGGCGCAACAAGGAGTTTTAAAAGAGGGAAATTTAAAGGATGAAATACCCAAAGGATCGGAGAAGCATCTTAATATTCAGGAAGACGGAACCCGGTATAGGGCTGAAAGGATTTGGGTACCAAAATTTGGAGATATGAGAGAAATGGTACTTAGAGAAGCTCATAAAACCAGATACTCAATACATCCTGGAATGGGGAAGATGTACAAGGATCTCAAGAAACATTTTTGGTGGCCGGGTATGAAAGCTGATGTTGCTAAATACGTAGGAGAATGTTTGACGTGTTCTAAGGTCAAAGCTGAACATCAGAAACCATCAGGTCTACTTCAACAACCCGAAATTCCGAAATGGAAATGGGAAAACATTACCATGGATTTCATCACTAAATTGCCAAGGACTGCAAGTGGTTTTGATACTATTTGGGTAATAGTTGATCGTCTCACCAAATCAGCACACTTCCTGCCAATAAGAGAAGATGACAAGATGGAGAAGTTAGCACGACTGTATTTGAAGGAAGTCGTCTCCAGACATGGAATACCAATCTCTATTATCTCTGATAGGGATGGCAGATTTATTTCAAGATTCTGGCAGACATTACAGCAAGCATTAGGAACTCGTCTAGACATGAGTACTGCCTATCATCCACAAACTGATGGGCAGAGAGAAAGGATGATACAAACGCTTGAAGACATGCTACGAGCATGTGTTATTGATTTCGGAAACAGTTGGGATCGACATCTACCGTTAGCAGAATTTTCCAACAACAACAGCTACCATTCAAGCATTGAGATGGCGCCGTTTGAAGCACTTTATGGTAGAAAGTGCAGGTCTCTGATTTGTTGGAGTGAAGTGGGGGATAGACAGATTACGGGTCCGGAGATTATACAAGAAACTACCGAGAAGATCATCCAAATTCAACAACGGTTGAAAACCGCCCAAAGTCGACAAAAGAGCTACGCTGACATTAAAAGAAAAGATATAGAATTTGAAATTGGAGAGATGGTCATGCTTAAAGTTGCACCTTGGAAAGGCGTTGTTCGATTTGGTAAACGAGGGAAATTAAATCCAAGGTATATTGGACCATTCAAGATTATTGATCGTGTCGGACCAGTAGCTTACCGACTTGAGTTACCTCAACAACTCGCGGCTGTACATAACACTTTCCACGTCTCGAATTTGAAGAAATGTTTTGCTAAAGAAGATATCACTATTCCGTTAGATGAAATCCAAATCAACGAAAAACTTCAATTCATTGAAGAACCCGTCGAAATAATGGATCGTGAGGTTAAAAAACTTAAGCAAAACAAGATACCAATTGTTAAGGTTCGATGGAATGCTCGTAGAGGACCCGAGTTCACCTGGGAGCGTGAAGATCAAATGAAGAAGAAATACCCGCATCTATTTCCAGAAGATTCGTCAACACCTTCAACAGCTTAAAATTTCGGGACGAAATTTATTTAACGGGTAGGTACTGTAGTGACCCGAACTTTTCCATGTTTATATATATTAATTGAGATTGATATTTACATGATTAAATATTTCCAACATGTTAAGCAATCAAACTTGTTAAGACTTGATTAATAGAAATATGTTTCATATAGACAATTGACCACCCAAGTTGACCGGTGATTCACGAACGTTAAAACTTGTAAAAACTATATGATGACATATATATGGATATATATATAGTTAACATGATACTATGATAAGTAAACATATCATTAAGTATATTAACAATGAACTACATATGTAAAAACAAGACTACTAACTTAATGATTTTTAAACGAGACATACATGTAACGATTATCGTTGTAAAGACATTTAATGTATATATATCATATTAAGAGATATTCATACATGATAATATCATGATAATATAATAATTTAAAATCTCATTTGATATTATAAACATTGGGTTAACAACATTTAACAAGATCGTTAACCTAAAGGTTTCAAAACAACACTTACATGTAACGACTAACGATGACTTAACGAACTCAGTTAAAATGTATATGCATGTAGTGTTTTAATATGTATTTATACACTTTTGAAAGACTTCAATACACTTATCAAAATACTTCTATTTAACAAAAATGCTTACAATTACATCCTCGTTCAGTTTCATCAACAATTCTACTCGTATGCACCCGTATTCGTACTCGTACAATACACAGCTTTTAGATGTATGTACTATTGGTATATACACTCCAATGATCAGCTCTTAGCAGCCCATGTGAGTCACCTAACACATGTGGGAACCATCATTTGGCAACTAGCATGAAATATCTCATAAAATTACAAAAATATGAGTAATCATTCATGACTTATTTACATGAAAACAAAATTACATATCCTTTATATCTAATCCATACACCAACGACCAAAAACACCTACAAACACTTTCATTCTTCAATTTTATTCATCTAATTGATCTCTCTCAAGTTCTATCTTCAAGTTCTAAGTGTTCTTCATATATTCTACAAGTTCTAGTTACATAAAATCAAGAATACTTTCAAGTTTGCTAGCTCACTTCCAATCTTGTAAGGTGATCATCCAACCTCAAGAAATCTTTGTTTCTTACAGTAGGTTATCATTCTAATACAAGGTAATAATAATATTCAAACTTTAGTTCAATTTCTATAACTATAACAATCTTATTTCAAGTGATGATCTTACTTGAACTTGTTTTCGTGTCATGATTCTGCTTCAAGAACTTCGAGCCATCCAAGGATCCGTTGAAGCTAGATCCATTTTTCTCTTTTCCAGTAGGTTTATCCAAGGAAATTAAGGTAGTAATGATGTTCATAACATCATTCGATTCATACATATAAAGCTATCTTATTCGAAGGTTTAAACTTGTAATCACTAGAACATAGTTTAGTTAATTCTAAACTTGTTCGCAAACAAAAGTTAATCCTTCTAACTTGACTTTTAAAATCAACTAAACACATGTTCTATATCTATATGATATGCTAACTTAATGATTTAAAACCTGGAAACACAAAAAACACCGTAAAACCGGATTTACGCCGTCGTAGTAACACCGCGGGCTGTTTTGGGTTAGTTAATTAAAAACTATGATAAACTTTGATTTAAAAGTTGTTATTCTGAGAAAATTATTTTTATTATGAACATGAAACTATATCCAAAAATTATGGTTAAACTCAAAGTGGAAGTATGTTTTCTAAAATGGTCATCTAGACGTCGTTCTTTCGACTGAAATGACTACCTTTACAAAAATGACTTGTAACATATTTTTCCGACTATAAACCTATACTTTTTCTGTTTAAATTCATAAAATATAGTTCAATATGAAACCATAGCAATTTGATTCACTCAAAACGGATTTAAAATGAAGAAGTTATGGGTAAAACAAGATTGGATAATTTTTCTCATTTTAGCTACGTGAAAATTGGTAACAAATCTATTCCAACCATAACTTAATCAACTTGTATTGTATATTATGTAATCTTGAGATACCATAGACACGTATACAATGTTTCGACCTATCATGTCGACACATCTATATATATTTCGGAACAACCATAGACACTCTATATGTGAATGTTGGAGTTAGCTATACAGGGTTGAGGTTGATTCCAAAATATATATAGTTTGAGTTGTGATCAATACTGAGATACGTATACACTGGGTCGTGGATTGATTCAAGATAATATTTATCGATTTATTTCTGTACATCTAACTGTGGACAACTAGTTGTAGGTTACTAACGAGGACAACTGACTTAATAAACTTAAAACATCAAAATATATTAAAAGTGTTGTAAATATATTTTGAACATACTTTGATATATATGTATATATTGTTATAGGTTCGTGAATCAACCAGTGGCCAAGTCTTACTTCCCGACGAAGTAAAAATCTGTGAAAGTGAGTTATAGTCCCACTTTTAAAATCTAATATTTTTGGGATGAGAATACATGCAGGTTTTATAAATGATTTACAAAATAGACACAAGTACGTGAAACTACATTCTATGGTTGAATTATAGAAATCGAATATGCCCCTTTTTATTAAGTCTGGTAATCTAAGAATTAGGGAACAGACACCCTAATTGACGCGAATCCTAAAGATAGATCTATTGGGCCTAACAAACCCCATCCAAAGTACCGGATGCTTTAGTACTTCGAAATTTATATCATATCCGAAGGGTGTCCCGGAATGATGGGGATATTCTTATATATGCATCTTGTTAATGTCGGTTACCAGGTGTTCACCATATGAATGATTTTTATCTCTATGTATGGGATGTGTATTGAAATATGAAATCTTGTGGTCTATTATTATGATTTGATATATATAGGTTAAACCTATAACTCACCAACATTTTTGTTGACGTTTTAAGCATGTTTATTCTCAGGTGATTATTAAGAGCTTCCGCTGTCACATACTTAAATAAGGACGAGATTTGGAGTCCATGCTTGTATGATATTGTGTAAAAACTGCATTCAAGAAACTTATTTTGTTGTAACATATTTGTATTGTAAACCATTATGTAATGGTCGTGTGTAAACAGGATATTTTAGATTATCATTATTTGATAATCTACGTAAAGCTTTTTAAACCTTTATTGATGAAATAAAGGTTATGGTTTGTTTTAAAATGAATGCAGCTCTTGAAAAACGTCTCATATAGAGGTCAAAACCTCGCAACGAAATCAATTAATATGGAACGTTTTTAATCAATAAGAACGGGACATTTCACCTAACCTGCACGAGGCCAGATATTCTCTACGGAGTTGGACTAGTAAGTCGATACATGGAAGCACCTACAATAAATCATTTGAAGGCGGCCAAGAGGATACTTCACTACATCAAAGGTACGATTGATTATGGCCTGTTTTATTCGCCTTCTGATCACTTCAAGCTAGTTAGATACAGTAATAGTGATTGGGCTGGAGACATAGATGATCGTAAGAGTATGAGTGGTTTCGTGTTCTATATGGGAGATACGACGTTCACATGGAGCTCGAAGAAGCAACCCATTGTGACTCTGTCAACGTGTGAAGCCGAGTTTGTAGTAGCAACATCGTGCACCTGTCATGCAATATGGCTCAGGAAGTTACTAAATGAGCTTAAGTTTTTTTAAAAGGAACCTACAGAGATATATGTGGATAACAAGTCTGCGATTGCTCTAGCAAAGAATCCAGTCTTCCATGATCGAAGCAAACACATTGATACAAAATACCATTACATAAGGGAGTGTGTTACAAATAAAGAGGTGCAGATAAAGTACGCGAAGTCACTTGACCAAGTTGCTGATATTTTCACAAAGCCCCTAAAACACGAGACATTTCAGTGATTACGGAATATGCTCGGAGTGATAAAATCAAGTTTAAGGGGGGCTGTTGGAAATTAAACTTGATTTTGGACCATGTGTTTGGATTTGGGCTTGAAAGTATCCAAGTATTTTGGATCAAGATTGTAGTCCAATATGTAGAAAGTTCTTGAAAAATGTAGTAGTCAAAGTGTGTAGAAAAATCTTGTAAAATATCTAAAGATAGTACTTAGGAAATATCTAGATAATCTTAGGAAATATCTAGATATTAGTAGATGATGGAGAGTTATAGACTACTCCATTGAGTAGTATAAATAGAGGGCTTCACCCCTCATTTGTAATCAAGCAAAGCAAAGCAAATCAAGTAATAAACAAAGCCTTCAAGATCAATCAAACATCTAAATCATCAATCCTCTCTTCCACAAATAATATACACATAACCACCTATTTCAAAAATAATTGTAAGTGAAAGTGTGAAAATTTCAGAATAACTCAAGGAAGTCTAGCCCGATCAAACTTTTTATACACACCAAACTATCCGTGTTTTCTAAAGTGTGAAGAAAACCAAATTCCCTATTATTGTGGATCTGTTATGGAAAGATTCTACATTTGAAAGCGCATCTACAAAGTCAAGATTTTGTATATGGTAAAAATTATGAACGCATTCAAGTGTGATTAATAAGATCATACATTTAACCGTTTTACCTTGATTTCACGAATAAGAAATCAAGTCCAGGTTATCTTCTATTACAACCTAGTATGTGTAATATAAATAGCAGGGTAGACACAATGTTTAATTGTTCATCCTTTCTATACGATTGTAATTATATCTTGTGTATTCAAAGATTATAATACATACAATTATTGACATATCGTTTTTTCAATATTTTTATTCCACATTTATAATTGTCCAAACGCTATAATTAAGAATTGTAATCTTAATAGAACTAATTCCAGTTAACTGATCAACTTTTGGGATTCAATATTTCGGAGCCTTGTACAGATAATTTTTTTGAATAAAAACAAAAAAGAAACTGATGTATGAAACTGGAACCACCAAAGAGGATAAATATGATACACAAGTTAAAAAAAATGGCGGTTATCAGAGTTGTTATTTTCTTCATTCGAGGCTGCTGGGTAACCGAGGAAAAAAGTGAATATGGTGAATACTAGGGTTGTAAATGAGTCGAGCTATTCTCGAGCTACTCGAGTCTGACTCGTTAAAAACTCAATTCGAGCGCATCCTAAACGAGCTCGAGCCCGAGCTCGAACTAAATTTTAAGCTCGTTTAGTAAATGATCTCGAGCTCGAGCATCATATCTCAAGTTCGAACAAGCTCGCGAGCCTGAACAAGCTTTTCTTTTACACCGCAATATTTAATTTTAATAATATAATTATATAATACTTACTATTATATGAATAATAGTTGAGAATAATAGTAAATCCTATTATATGTGGGTAAAATACAAAAACGGTATATATATATATATATATATATATATATATATATATATATATATATATATATATATATATATAAAATTAACGAGTTGAGTTCGAGACGAGCTCAAGTTTGTAAAATATCAAATGAGCCGAGCTCGAGCTTATAATATTAGGCTCGCACCGAGCCGAGCTAGAGCTCTATGAAATTTAAACCAATCGAGTTCGAGCCTGGCTTGGCTCGTTTACACCACTAGTGAATGCATATGATAAGATCTTACAAAAAATGGTGGATCATCAAGAATTTAATGATATCTTGAACAAGATCAGTTACCTCGAAAAATGAAGTAGTTTATTAGTTATCCTGAAAACTCAAGATTTAGTTGATGAGATGTTTTAAGCTCGTGAATTTTTATTTTTTTTTACGTTTTAAAATCAAGAACTGCTTTTTAACTCCGTGTTGGGTTCCGAAATAAGATGCTAGTGTGAACGCACCACACAGTTTCATTTGTGTGTAGTACTTAGCTGCTTAGGGTTTAAAAGTAAATGATTCAAAAGTGGGTAATGATGGAGGTGATGGTGATGATGAGGTTGCTGGTGATTGGTGTGGTGGCGGTGATGACGCGGTTGGTTATGGTGGTAGAGAATTTTGGTGGTGGTGATGAACGATGGTAGTGATGATGTGGTTGGTGGTGGTGATGGTGGTATAAACTGTTGGTGGTAGTGATGTTTGGTGGTGGTGATGATGCAGTTGGTGGTGGTGATGGTGGTATAGGATGTTTGGTGGTGGTGATGTTGGTGGTGATTGTTGTATGATGGTGTTGATGCGGTTGGTGGTGGTGATACAGTTGGTAGTGATGAACGATGGTGGTGATTGGTGTGGTGGTAGTGATGATGCGGTTGGTGGTGGTGATGGTAGTATGGAGAAATCAGTATATTGATGTTGTTGGTGGTGGTGATGTTGATAGTGATGAACGACGGTTGTGATTGGTGATGTTGGTGGTACTGATAGTGGTATTTATGCAGGTTTATGATCTTGGAATTTGACTCTATGCACGATGATAAGATTCTTCGGGATCCCAATGTTGTTCATTTAAGATCTTGGAAGTCGATAAAATCAGAAAAATGTCAAAGAATCCTATCCCAAATATATGATTTTATCATGTGCAACACGCATCCCTCACAAACCAACACGCATTGTTTGTGGTGCTTTATGTGTGTTGGGTGGTAGACAAATATAACCAGCAACGATGCTCGTAGACATGCATCTACAGATTTGAACGCATCATGCGTGATGTGTGATGCGTGGTCAGGACATTTTCGCAATTAAGGGTTTTTGAGGGCATATTGCAAAACACTTTCAGAAATGGGAGCATTTTTGTATCAAATGAATTATTTAATGGGCCTATATAAATTAAAATATAGCCCGACTCATTCCCAACTCATGGCCCAAGTTTACGTCAAAGAAATTGGGTTATTGTGTAACGACCCGGCTTTTTCGACTTACTTTTGTGCTTTGTGCTTTCACGAAACTGCGTATTTGTGCGTACTGAGCTAGCTTATGCACTGGGATCTTTAATCATGATTAATTACTTTCGTTAATATCTTACTACGTGCTATTAAGTGTGTAATCACTTAACTTGATCCCCGAATGCTTTTACGACCGTTGGTGTCACTTATCATTTTAAACGAGATACGTACTTGGTACACGTTAAACTTTTGTCATAATTGGAATATTATAACTGCGTAAACTTGATTGTTATTTATTATAACAATTACTTGGCTTAAGGGCTTATTTAATTAAGCTTAGTGTTTACTAATGCTTACTAGTTACCTTAATGGACTTGTCACCGTATTTGACTTTCCATGTCCCGACTTGTCTTTGTGACACACGCTTTTCACGAATAATATTTAGAATATTATTTACGTTCATGATTAATTTTTATTAATCATTTTTAATTAACTAATGTAAGTAGTTAGTTACTTGGGCTTTATTTATTTAATTGTTACATACTTGGACTTAGGCCTTTATCAATGGACATGGACTTGGAAGCCCACCCTACTTTCTTAATGGACTAGTTAGCCCATCATTAAGCTAGTGAATTATTAAGGCTTAAACTAGATTAATTAGTTAATAAGGAGACAAATACTACAAGAATGCTTGCACCTCTTTTCCATGCATTTAACTTTAATCTATTCTAAGCTTACACCATCTCCCCATGCATGAAAGTTGGCTTTTGACCTTGCCCCTTTTGGCATTCCTTTGGCCGTTGGTTTTGTAGCTAGGAGGAATGAGTTTCATTTCTTTTTTTTTTTTTGATACTTATAAACTAGTTTTCTACTTCATTTTTCACACACATACTTACACCACTCTATTTTTCTCTCATCTTTTCTCTCAAACTTGTAAGTAAAAAAACTTTATTTTCTTTCTTTTTCTTGTTCCAAAACCGAATTATTCATCATCATCATTTACTAGTTTGTAGTTTGTTGTTGTTTGTAGTTAAAGATCAAACTTGTTAGTTTGTATCTTCATGAATCTTGTTCTTCCATCTTTGTTTGATGAAGAACCAAGAACAAGGATCTAAGTTTCTATAACTTATGGTTCTACACTTAAATGTTTAAAGATCTAAAACTCATAAGCCTTGAGAGCTTACTTGTGTTCATGTTTTGTAGACTTAAATTCTTAAGATCCAAGCTTGACTTGTATCTTCTTAAGTAAGAAACAAACATGAACATAATACTTGTAACTTTAGTTTATTTCTTTCTTTTGTAAGTACTTTAAAGTTGTGATGTTGTTAATTTGGTCAAGTATTACTAGTTAAACTTGATCTCATATTTCTTGAAACTAAAGTTAAGCTTTATAAGTTCAAGAACATGGAAGTATAACTTTCTAGTTATAACTTCATAAACTTATGTTGGATCTAAGTTTCTATAGCTTATGGTCTTCTAATTTTGTTGTAAACAAGAGCTTATAAGCTTATATACATTTTACAAGATGAAAATCTAAGTTTAATAACTTATGGTTTTATTAAAGTAAAGATCCAAGTTCTATAACTTAGGATTTAACTTCAGAACACTAGATCTAGATGATGTTTTAGCAGAGAGGTATAAAATACTATTAAATTTTACAAGAAAATACTATTAAATACGATACAATTTTACACAAGATATTTATTTATTTATTGAATGGATATACTTAAACCTTGCTACAACACTTATAGGCAGTGTACCTAATCGTACAGTAGTGTAGTTTTTAGTAAGTCCGGTTCGTTCCACAGGGAAATCTTTTTAAACAAAGCTTAACGCTATATTAGTTTACTTTTATAAAAATACAAATATATATATAAGTAATATTATTATTATAAAAGGGGGGTTTTTAACGTTTAATGACCGGTTTGTCGATTTTAAAACTTTAGTCACAGTTAAAACCAAATGTAAAATATTAAAAATAAATACAAGACTTAAATTAAAGCGTAAAGTAAATAACGATAATGAAATTGCGAATAATAAAAGTGCGATAAAATAAACTTGCGATAATTAAAAAGTACGATAATTAAAAGTACAATTAAATACAATAACAATAAAAATGCGATAATTAGAAGTGCAATTAAATATAAAATAAAGGAAATTAAATATGAAATAAAAGAATTATGCTTATTTAAACTTCCGTAATCATGATGTTTGACGTGTTGATTTTAGTTTTATGCCCATGGGTTAATTGTCCTTTGTCCTGGATTATTTAATATGTCCGTCTGGTTTTTGTCCATAACAGTCCATCAGTCATAAATATAAAGTGCGAGTGTCCTCGTCAAATTATCCTTATACCCGAAGTTAAATATTCCAACTAATTGGGGACTTAAACTGTAACAAGATTTTAATACTTTGTTTAATAATTACACCAGGATGTCGACTGAGTGTAACCCAAGGTTTTAATATTTTGTTATCAATTATACCAAGTGTCCTTGTACATAATTTCACCCCTGTTTTAATTATTCTAGTGGCTATTAATCCATTCCCGTATCCGGTTAAATGAACGATTATTCGTACATATAAATACCCCGCCCATCGTGTCCGATTGAGTGTATATGGTAATTTATAGGGACGCCCAATTGTAAATATTTATATTAACATTAACAAACTATCATTTAGTTAAACAAATATAAAGCCCATTAATAGCTCATAGTCTAATTTCCACAAGTGTCGTTCTTTTATCCAAACCCCAATTATGGTACAAAGCCCAATTACCCAGTTTTAGTAATTAGCCCAACATCATGATTACTTCGGATTAAATAAGCATAATAATAACTTAGCTACGAGACATTAAATTAAAAAGGTTGAACATAACTTACAATGATTAAAAATAGCGTAGCGTTACACGGACAGAATTTCGACTTACACCTTTACAATATTCGCTAACATACCCTTTATTATTAGGATTTAAAATTAAAATTAAAATTAAAATATAAATTATAAATATATATTTCGTATATATTGAGAGAAGAAGGGAAAAAAGATGATTAAAAATGCTCAGAATTCGGTTGCTTTTATAGGGACTTTCAAAACTTGGGGCTCCGCGACTCGCGGCCTATTTTGCCTTCAAACTCCGCGAGTCGCGGAGTTTGTAAATACAGCTCACCAGCTTTTGGAGTCTTTCTTGCCGACGATTTATTTATAAATATAATATATATATAATTAATATAATTAATTATATATTATATTATATTTATATACATAGTTAACTTGTAATTTTTAGTCCGTTGCGTCGAGCGTTGAGAGTTGACTCATGTCCCAGTTCCGAATTTTCGAACGTCCTTGCGTACAATTTAATATCTTGTACTTTGCGTTTTGAATCTTGTACTCTTGTAATTTCGAGACGTTTCTTATCAATAATTGGAACCTCTTTGATTGTCTTTTGTACTTTTGAGCTTTTTGGTCGTTTGCGTCTTCAATTCGTCGAATCTGTCTTTTGTCTTCACCTTTTATTATTTAAACGAATATCACTTGTAAATAGAACAATTGCAACTAAAAGCTTGTCTTTCTTGAGGAATAATGCTATGAAATATATGTTCGTTTTTAGCATTATCAAATATTCCCACACTTGAGCGTTGCTTGTCCTCAAACAATATCGTCTTGAAATACTAGAATCACTTCTTTATTCTTCACACTTTGTACATCAGTGATTTCTATACGGCGGTATAAACAATGGTAGTAACGATATGGTTTACAGTCCCACATGACTATAAAAATTTAGATCCATTAAGGAAATTGGATCTTTATGAAAACATTTGATCTTTTGAAAATTAAATCTAGTTTTTACCCTAGATAAGTTTTCCGGAATAATCCTTTACCGGTGTTTGCAAAATATTTTTGTGGGTTTGGTGGGTTTCAGATTTGAAAATTTTAGCTCAAAACTTGCGGTTTTGTGTCACCCACTCGCTAACCTTGTATTTGGAAAGCAACACGTCCAGTTTACTTGTCCCGTATATTACCTTTCGGTAAACTACCGTCCGGTTGTAAAGGAAAGCGTTGAACAAGCAACTGTTAAGGCAATGTCCCCTGACATGCTTTTAATTATGGTCTATAACGTGTCGGACGCAATTACTATCCTTGGTAGGAACAATAGTAAAGCTCACCCTTATGATTTTTCGGTCTGGCACAAGGTCATGTCTTTGACCACTATGCAACCACCGTTCTTACGGTTGACACCCGATTTAGTTCAGGTGACCTAATGAATTCCAGGTGAATTCCTAGGATTTTACGTTCAATGGTAATGAACGCATTGAAAATAGGGTTTTCAGAAAACAAATCGGTTTGTAATTTTGATCAAAATATTTTCTCGTTCAAGCTCGAGTTTAGATATCATTGAATTCCATGAGTTTGTAATTCTCAATATTTAAGGTCAATCTCAAGGATTGAGTAATATCAGGCTTAAAAGCTGATTTTTGATCTTTTAAGGAGATTATCCTTTCTGGGGATCTGATTCATTAGTCTTATCAAGCTAATTTGCATGGTGCCCCCCCATTGTACGAGATAAATCCTTCTCATGGTTAGGATAAATCTGACCACTTGGCGACCCTGTTTAATGCTGAGGTCCGTGGATTTCCTGCTGATTTTAGTGATGACTTTTCTAGATTTTTCGTCAACCTACAGCTGGTCTGGACTACAACTTCATGACCTAAATCAAGAAGCGCGTTTCTTTTTCGGAAGACTTTACTTCCTTTTAATGATGGAATTGATTCATCGTGTAGATCCATCTTTCTTACAGTAAATCAGGTAAAACTTTTTAGTTTAGTCCAAAGCAAAAGTATTTTCAGTTATTTGTACAAAAATATGTGATATATGTTTTGAATAACTTGGTAAATTTTCCCACACTTGGCTTTTATTTTCCTTTTTATCGTCCTCTATTCCATTTTAAATGAATTTTAACATTTTGGTTTGTTTCTCAATTTATGTCCTTTCTGAGGTAACAATAATTTCGGTGTTAAAACCTAGTTTTATCGTTCATAAATATGTATAAACATGATTTTGAGTTCATTTAATTGAAAATTTTGAAAAATTTTACTAGAATTGGGTAGTCAGTATATAAGACTAGGGCTGTTCTTTATTATCAGAGAGCACTAGATTCTAATACAACTACTGCTTTACTAGTATTTTTAATGGTATCCAAGTGTATAAAGTAAAAATTTTAAATCCGAAAGAATTTAACCCCTTCCCACAGTTAAGATCTTGCAATGCCCTCATTTGCAAGAAATCAATAACAATTTAAATTATTGAGGGTGATTTGTGTGAAAATGATTAAATTTTTTACCAAAGTTTCCAAATATATTGGCGTTTGTTTGCTGAATGATAAATGGTGCACATCATTTGTTCATTCCGTCTTGTTGTTATTTCACATATATTTTGCATCTTGTCGTCAAAATTAGTTGCTTTTGCTGAACTTAATGCCAGTCTTTGAAAATGCATTGTTTTACCCTGTTGTGTACATAAGATAAACTGCAAACATATATACATATTTTTGAAGTTTGGTATATTACCCCACATTCAAAAATTATTAAAATCTAAGAATAAAAGTTAGAAAATTATAACAACTATTACAATATTAACATAAGTATTAAACGTATCAACATTACAAATTACAAAATAAAAAAAAAACTAAGTAGACTAGGGATGATATTGATACCAATAGGGATTCCAAGCATAACCATAGGTGCTATAGATTGCTTCGGCAGGGTTATACGTAGGATACGGTGGTTGCATCTCTATAGACCAGGGAGGGAAGATGGGTTTCGGTGTAGGAATATAGTTTCTACCTATATGTTGGCAATGAGCTATGATTTGGTTCTGATGAACTTGCCAATCTTCAAATGCTCTCTGTCTAGCATTTTCGTACTCCTGTGAAGCTATAAACCTTTGCATTTCTTGCATCTCATTTCCCCCTCCTACATTACCTTGCTGTTGGTTTCTCTCAACCTGTGGATGTCTACCATGGTATGGTACTGCAGCGTTATTTCGCCTTTTTAAAACTTTCGCACCATGGTATACATTTAAACCTATAGTATCGCGGGGTTCTGGTTCTTCCACTAATAATCCCCCCCGACTTATATCCACACCGAGATATTCAGCAATCAAAGTAATAAAAATTCCACCTCCTATTATGCTATGCGGTCTCATCCCCCTAACCATAGCTGATAAATAATAACCCACACAATAAGGTATACTTACAGCGCTTTGTGGGTCTCGAATACACATATGGTAAAACAAATCCTGTTCATTTACCTTTTCCTTGTTCTTACCTCTTTGTGTAATCGAATTAGCTAAAAACCTTTGAATCACTCTTAATTCAGCTCTATCTATATCCAAATAAGAGTAATTCCCCCCTTTGAATCGGTGATGGCTTGTCATTTGACTCCACACACCGTGTGTATCAAAATTTTCATCTATCTTTCAACCATTTAGTATCAACCCTCTACAATCGGCAGATGCTAACTCCTCAGGCGTATATATACGTAAAGCCTGAGCCATGTCTAGTAAAGACATGTGGCGCATCGAACCTCCTAACAAAAATCTAATAAAAGATCGATCGGTTAAACTAGCTACCCGATCATTCAACTCTATACTACATAACAATTCTTCACACCATACTTTATATACAGGTCTACGCATGGTGAATAAACGTACCCAGTCATTAAAAGTAGAATTACCATACCTCTGTACAAGTAATTCCCTAATTGGCCCGGCCAATTCTACAGCTTCTAAGGGTCCCCATTCTATCACCCTAGGTACCTCAACAACTTTGGAATGAAGAGTATGCAAACCCCTTTGATATTTTGGATAATCTGTCAAATCTCAGGTTTGGGTGCAAATCTTCCAAGTGCATATCAGAAAAGGTCATGACTGGATGAGGTATATCTTGCTTGTAGTAGTTATCCACCTCCTGTTGTTCCGCATTCTCAGCAGGAGCATTGCGAGCTTGGGATGAAGATTCACCCCTTTCAGTCTGCAAAAGACATCAAACACAATTTTTGTGCATCCAAATATGCATTAGTGTCAGCAAAATCATCAATCAAAATAATTACAATGACATGATCAATTTATATCAATTAAGCTTATTTTCATATTTTCATCAAATCTACACTTTTTCAAATAAGCATATACGAAAATGTTCGCCAAGTTCATAAGCATTCAACTCAAATAACATGTCAAAATAATCATTACTAGCAATTAAACAAGTTTCAAATGGCATTATCTCTCAAAAATCAAGTTCATGAATTTTAGACTTGAAAAAGTCCACTTTAATTCTCAAAATCATGTTTAGGCTTAAAGTTTGGATCATTTAACTACCTAAACATGTTACACTACTTAATTTAGCAATAATTCATGACAAAAATCGGCCATAACCTGTTTATATCAAAAAGCCCCAAATTTGCTCAAGAACACAAACCCTAGATTACTCAAAATTTGAAGTTTAAGGCTTCTAATCATGTTAAATAGCATCAATCTAGGTTATACAAGCATAATACAATAACAATTTAAGCATAATTACACTAAAAAGCATCAAAATCAAATTGGGGAAAAAATTGCTCAAGAACACTAATTTTCGGATTAAATGGTGTTTAGGTGTAGAAATTTACCGTTTTTCTTGAGTAATTCCTTGATAGCATCCTTCTCAACATGATTTTAGTAAAAGATTTGATGATTAACGGTTAAAAATTGTGATTTTGGGGGTTTTTTTTCGATTTTTTTCGGGTTTTTCGCAGTGTTTTTTTCAGTATTTTTGGTGTGGTGTGTTGGGACTGATCAGTTCGGCTGTTTTATTTTTTTCTGTAATTTCATCCCTTCGCGAGTCGCGGTGTTTAAGGCTTCAAACTCCGCGAGTCGCGGAGTTTGCTTTTTTTTTTTTTTTTTAACATCTTATATTAATTAAAACAATTAAGTAATTAATTTTAAAATTTTGTTTCCCTTGTTATTTAGGACGAGGTCGTTTCGGATCGATGTCCTAGTCCGTCCTTCGACAAAATTTTAAAATTTGTCTTTTTGTAGCGATTGTTTTAAAAGCTAAGATTTTTGGATTTTTTTAATGTTTTTGGCATACTTTAATTCAATAAGATTAAAAATAATGATAATAAAAGTTCTCGTCCCTCCCTCGGGTAAAGCAATTTCAGTTTAAAGACCTAGTCTTCAACTTACGACGAATTTTAAAAATCATATTTTTAACTTAATGAGATAAAGTAAATTTTTGTTTTTAAATTCACACAATTTAAATATAAATTTTCAAAATTAATATTAAAAATTCACACCAAACTTACAACTTGAAATGCATAAAATTAAAAATTCATATTTTTAAAAATTAAAAAATTACACCAAACTTAATTTAAAAATTCATATTATAAATTCACACCAAACTTATATTAATTTTTCAAATATTTACAATTTTAAATATATTGTTTTTACAAAGTTTACAATATTAATTTAAGATTTAAATATTAATTTTAAAAACATGGTAAAAATAAAATTAAAAATCTTTTTGGCTTTTTATCCCACTTTAATCAATCAAATATTATCAAAAATATGCGCCCCTCTTTTCGGTAAAGTAATTTCGGTTCCAAGACCTAATTTAACTCATGACGAATTTTTGAAATATTTTGGGTTGATTGATTAAAGATATTTATACCTTAAGAATAAACGTTAAATTTCGCAGTGATGTAATAAATTTTTGAATGATATCAATAATTTCGGTCGCCAAACCTAATTTTATTCAATACCAATTTAATACTTTTTAGCGAACAAATTAGCGTTTATTATCAAAAGGTTAAAAATAAAATAAAATAAAAACTGTACAGACTTACCTGTGAAATAGATTTCTTAGTTATATGATCTATCCCATTTATAAGATAGTCGGTTTAATTGGTTTTCCATAGCTACATAGGCGTAACCTCGAGCATTCAGTGTCTTTTCTTCTAAACATATGAACGGTCCGTCTCTGCATAAAGTAACAAATTCGGTATTTGAATAGGTTTGATTATTTGAACATTTACCTCCATGTGACCATTTTCCGCATTTGTGACATCTTTCTAGGTGTCGTGCTCTTCTTTTCGCTGCGGATTTTGATTTTCCTTTACCAAATTGTAACTTATTATCTTCGCATCTGGATTCTTTTCTAACTCCGTCCATTCTTTCTCTGATTACTGATACTAGTTCACTCGGTAGTATGTCATTATTACGTTTAGTGATCAAAGCGTGTAGCATTAGACCATGGTTTAGTTCACAGGCAGTCTTCATTTTGTAAAAACCTAAAAAAAATAAAAATTCAGAATGGGGGGAGAAGACTAGTTCTTTAGGGTCTGCTAGGGAAAGACCATTCGGATTCCATTTTCGAGAACTACACGAAAATAGACAATCTAACTCTAACAGAAATACATATTATCCTTTAAAGACTTGATTCTCCCCACACTTAGTTAGCTGTGGTGTCGAAATTGTGATTAACTTCGTTGTCAACTTCCATCGGACCATGTATGTAATGTTTAACTCTGTGACCATTAACTTTAAATTCAATCCCATTTGAATTTATTAATTCTATCGTTCCGTATGGAAAAACTCTTTTGACTATGAATGGTCCAGACCATCTTGATTTCAATTTTCCAGGAAATAGCTTGAATCGTGAATTGAAAAGAAGAACTCTGTCTCCTTCCTTAAATTCTTTTGAACTTCTGATTCTTTTATCATGCCATTTTTTCGTTCTTTCTTTATAGATTAACGAATTTTCGTATGCTTCATGCCTTAATTCTTCTAATTCGTTTAGTTGACTTAATCGTAAACGTCCGGCTTCATGTAAATCAAGATTACATGTCTTCAAAGCCCAAAATGCTTTGTGTTCAATTTCTACTGGAAGATGACATGCTTTTCCATAAACAAGTCTAAAAGGTGTGGTTCCAATTGGAGTTTTGTAGGCTGTTCTAAAAGCCCAAAGTGCATCCTCCAATTTAATGGACCATTCCTTCGGATTTGATCCTACGGTTTTCTCTAGAATACGTTTTAAAGCTCGGTTTGTATTTTCAACTTGTCCACTTGTTTGTGGATGATATGCGGTGGAGATTTTATGAGTTACTCCATATCTTTTAAGAACTTTCTCAAGTTGATTATTACAGAAATGAGTACCCCGATCACTTATTAAAGCTTTCGGTGTTCCAAACCTTGCAAAAAGACGTTTTAAAAAGTTGACTATAACTCGTGCATCGTTAGTTGGGAGAGCTTGTGCTTCCGCCCATTTAGATACATAATCAATGGCTACGAGTATATATAGATTATTATGAGATTTTGGAAATGGACCCATAAAGTCAATACCCCAAATGTCAAATACTTCACATACTTGGATGACATTTTGTGGCATTTCATCACGTTGACTTATTTTTCCGGCCCTTTGACAAGCATCACAGGATTTGCAAAGAAGGTGTGCGTCTTTGTAAATTGTAGGCCAATAGAATCCAGCATCATAAACTTTTCTTGCTGTTAGTTGAGGCCCATAATGCCCTCCTGTTGGTCCTGTGTGACAATGGTTTAATATTTTTCTGGCTTCATTTCCAAATACACATCGGCGTATTATTCCATCGGGACAACTTTTAAACAGATGTGGATCTTCCCAAAAATAGTGTTTTATATTACTGAAGAATTTCTTTCGTCTTTGGTACGATAATCCTTTTTCAAGGAATCCACAAACTAAGTAGTTTGCATAGTCTGCAAACCATGGAATTTCTTTATAATCTATCTTCAATAGATATTCATCAGGAAAGTTGTCTTGTATGGCCGATTCATTTAGAACTTCTAATTCGAGATTTTCAAGACGAGAAAGATGATCAGCGGCGAGATTTTCTGCTCCTCTTTTATCTCGGATTTCAATATCAAACTCTTGTAAGAGTAAGATCCAACGGATTAATCTTGGTTTAGCATCTTGTTTTGAAAATAGGTATCTAAGAGCAGAATGGTCGGTATAGACCACCGTTTTTGCTAGAACGAGATATGATCGAAATTTGTCAAAAGCAAAGACAATAGCAAGGAGTTCTTTTTCAGTAGTTGTATAGTTCGTTTGTGCTCCTTGTAACGTCTTACTAGCATAATATATAGGTTGAAATCGTTTTTCAATCCTTTGTCCTAAAACGGCTCCCATTGCAAAATCACTTGCATCGCACATTAGTTCAAATGGTAGATTTCAATTTGGTGTTATCATGATCGGCGCATTAGTTAGTTTCTCTTTAAGCATATTAAAAGATTTGATACACTCATCTGAAAAGATGAATGGAGCATCCTTTTCTAGGAGTTTATTCATAGGAGTGGCAATTTTAGAAAAATCTTTTATGAAACGTCGGTAAAAACCGGCATGCCCTAGAAAACTCCTAACTCCTCTAACATTGGTGGGATGTGGAATTTTAGCAATTACATCTACTTTAGCTCTATCCACTTCAATTCCTTCTTTTGAAATTTTATGTCCAAGAACGATGCCTTCTTTAACCATGAAATGGCATTTCTCCCAATTAAGAACTAGATTTGATTGTTCGCATCTAATAAGCATTCATTCCAGATTAACTAGACATGATTCAAATGTATCACCGAAGACTGAAAAGTCATCCATGAAAACTTCCATGCATTCTTCTATCATGTCATGAAAAATCGCCATCATACACCTTTGAAAGGTTGCAGGGGCGTTGCAAAGTCCAAATGGCATGCGTTTGTAAGCAAAAGTACCATAAGGGCACGTGAATGTGGTTTTCTCTTGATCTTCGGGTGCTATTGGAATTTGAAAATATCCGAAAAATCCATCTAGAAAACAATAGTAACTATTTCCGGCTAATCTTTCCAACATTTGATCTATGAAAGGTAAGGGAAAGTGATCTTTTCTGGTGGCGTCATTTAATTTTCTATAATCAATACATACACGCCATCCTGTTACAGTCCTAGTAAGAATAAGCTCATTTTTCTCATTTGTAATGACAGTCATGCCACCCTTCTTAGGCACGCATTGAACTGGGCTTATCCATGGACTATCAGAGATTGGATAAATTAGACCTGCATCTAGCAGTTTAATAATCTCTTTCTTAACTACATCTTGCATATTAGGATTTAGTCTTCGTTGGCATTGCACATACATTTTATGACCTTCTTCCATAAGGATTTTATGTGTGCAATACGAAGGACTTATTCCTTTAATATCATAAATCTTCCATGCAATGGCTGGTTTATGAGCTTTCAACACAGAAATGAGTTGTGATTTCTCATTTTCAGTAAGAGAAGACGATATTATTACAGGTAATTCAGATTCACCATGTAAATAAGCGTATTCCAAATGGTTTGGAAGTGGCTTTAACTCTAATTTCGGAGGTTCTTCTATTGATGATTTGTATCGATATCTGTCTTCTTCTTTTAGCATTTGAATTTTTTCTGTTGTTGGTTCATATCCATTAGCTATAAGTGTAGCTAACATTTCAGCTTCATCAATTGGTTCATTACCTTCTCCTAAAGAACATTCTCCTGTTCCTTGTAATTCTGGAAATTCTTCTAATAATTCTGCATGTGCATCTATAGTTTGAATATAATAACATATATCATCTGCAGATTGTGGTTGTTGCATTGCTCTATCAACTGAAAAGGTAACACTCTCATTCTCTATACTTAGGGTCAATTTCTTACCGAACACATCTATCATTGCTTTAGCCGTGTTTAAGAATGGTCTTCCTAATATGAGAGGAACTTGAGAATCTTCTTCCATGTCCAAAACAACAAAATCTACTGGAAATACTAAAGTACCAACTTTAACTAGCATGTTCTCCATTATCCCTCTAGGATATTTAATTGATCTATCGGCTAGTTGTATGCTTATTCTTGTTGGTTTCAATTCTCCAAGGTCTAGTTTAGTGTATAGTGAATACGGCATTAGATTTATACTAGCACCTAAGTCTGCCAATGCTTCTATTGAACTAAGACTACCCAGAAAACATGGAATTGCGAAACTTCCTGGATCAGATAGTTTTTCTGGTATCTTATTCAACAGCACTGCCGAACAATTAGCATTCATAGTAACAGCCGAGAGTTCTTCTATTTTCTTTCTATTTGAGATTAGATCTTTCAAGAATTTAGCATATCTAGGCATTCCTGAAATCATGTCAATGAAAGGAAGATTTACATTTATCTGTTTAAACATATCCAAGAATTTGGATTGCTCGGCTTCAAGTTTCTCTTTCTTCATTTTACTCGGGTAAGGAAGTGGTGGTTGGTATGGTTTGACATAAGGTTTAGCCTTAGCTGTGTTATCTTCATTAACCTTTTCAACTACCGGTTCTTTTTCCTTATCTTGATCAGGTTGTGGTTCTTGTGGAGTAGGAATAGTTTCATCAGAAGTTACAGGTATTTCCGGTGGTTTAAGCGTTGTACCACTTCTTGTGGTAATAGATTTAGCTGTTTCATTCCGGGGGTTAGCATTTGTATCACTAGGTAGACTTCCCGATTTTCTTTCACCTATTAACCTTGCTAGGTTACTTACTTCTTGTTCCAGATTTTGAATAGAAGCTTGTTGATTTCTAAATGCTTGAGCATTTTGTTCATTAGTTTGTTTCTGAGATGTGAAAAACTGCGTTTGAGTTTCAACTAGCTTCGTCATCATATCTTCTAAATTCGGCTTTTTATCATCGGTTTGTTGTGGTGGTTTGTTTTGAAAATTAGGTCTTTGCTGATTGTAAGTATTATTGGATACTTGTTGATTGCTAGGACCTTGTTGGTTGTTGTATGGAATATTTCTGTTATAATTCTGGTTTTGATTGTAAATCGGTCTTGGCGGTTGATAATTATTCTGATAATTATTTCCAGGCCTTTGGTTTATGTATGAAATATTCTCTCTTTGTTCCATTGTTAATTCAATACTGAGACAATCTTTTGTCAAATGTGGTCCTCCACACTGCTCACAACTAATTCGTATTGAGTGAATATCTTTAGTCATCTTTTCCATTCGTCTCTCGACAGCATCTATCTTTGCGGAAATGGAATCTAAGTCATGGCTAGAATCGGCTCTAGCTGCTTTAGATGATCTAACGATATCTTTTTCTTGGTGCCACTCATGTGAGTGGGAAGCAGTGTTATCAATAATTTTGTAAGCATCAGTTTCGGTTTTCTTCATAATAGAACCACCAGCTGCTATATCTATGTCTTTTCTTGTAGTGATGTCGCATCCTTGGTAGAATATTTGTACTATTTGACAGGTGTCTAAACCATGTTGCGGACATCCTCTTAACAACTTTCCATATCTTGTCCATGCCTCATATAGAGTTTCATTTGGTTTCTGTGTGAACGTAACAATTTCTGCTTGAAGTCTTAAGGCTTTAGATGCAGGAAAGAATTGTTTAAGAAATTTGTCAACTAAAACATCCCATGTATCAATCGCCCCTTCAGGTAACGATTCCAACCAATCTTTGGCTTCTCCCTTTAAAGTCCAGGGAAATAACATGAGATATATCTGTTCATCCTCCACTTCTCGGATTTTAAATAGTGTGCAGATCCTATTAAAGGTACGTAGATGTTCATTTGGATCTTCCTTCGGCGCACCACTAAATTGGCATTGATTAGTTACCATGTGTAGAATTTGTCCTTTGATTTCATAATCTGGCGCATTAATGTCTGGATGAGTAATTGCGTGACCTTGACCAGTGCGTTTAGCTCTCATTCGGTCTTCCATACTTAAAGGTTCCAGATTCTCCATAATTGAATTTGTTGAATCGGAATCACTAGAGGATTCTGATTTAATGGTTCGTTCCTCAACAATCTCTGTTTGAATGATTGGTGGTTCCGGAGGAAAGTTTAGTGGTTCAGGATCTACGAATCGTTCCTGAATATTCTCCGGATTCTCAATTGTGAGGTCGGGTTCAAAAAATGGATTATCGGAAATTTGAACTGAAGTACTTGGTCGACTGGATGACGATTCTAAAGAAAAATCAACGGCAGTAATATTTGCTAAATGTCTTGATCTAGTTACAGGTGGTGAACGTACAAAAGGTGGTGAACATCTTGCTCGGTGCATTCACTGAATATCCTATTAGTTTTTAAAAGGAAAGAAAAATTATAATAAGTTATCCAATCAATAGACTTTTCTGATTTTGCCCACGTTTCGAATAGCCAAAAGATGCAGCAGAGGGGCAGGATTCGTTTGGTCTCAATATAATTGAGGACTGTTTGGCTCCAATAACTCGGTCCACGTACAAATCCAACTATTACTACGAACTAGAAAATTTTGATGTCTATCAATTTAACCACTTAAAATAAATTTTCGTAATTTTAAGAAATTTAGATAAGAAGTAGAATAAAAATCTATGTCCTAAAACTAGAATAGCGAGAAATAAGAAAGAAAAAGAGTTCGTCGAAAAAGGTCGAAAAAGAAAAATGGTTGAAAAATAAAAGGTGACGGAAAAATAAAAGAAACTTATAAAACTTAAAAATACTTGACTAACCTAACCTTATTACTACAACTAACTTAAAATTATAATCGCAAATTGAGATTACTAATTGGAATGATAATTGATACATAGGTAAAAGTCGTCTAAAATATTAAAGCTTACAGGAAAAACTAAATCCCAAATGGAAATAACTTAAAAAGAAACTAAAACTTAAAAGGGCATCGTAAAATTCTAAAGCACCTAAATCTTAGTCTAAAGAAAAAGCACTTAAGGAATTCTACGGCAAAGCCTAAAAATCTAGAGGTAAAAATAACTATTGCAAAAACTAAGTTTAAAACTAAATATGAGCTAAAAATACAAATATTACGCTAAAACGATTAAAAAGGGACAAAATATAAAAATATACAAAAAGTTGTAAAAATTACAATTTTTATAAAAATATTATTTTTATATTATTTATTTATTAAAACTATTAATTTTACAATTTAATTAAACTAATTAAACAAAATATTAATAAAAACTAAAATACATATTTAATTAAAACCTAATTAGGGTTTTATATTAATAATTATAATAATAATTCGTAATTAATGCCTGATTAGGGTTCTGTCGGCGTGTCAGGTTATCTCCGCGAGTCGCGGTATTTCAAACAGCAAACCCCGCGAGTCGCGGGGTTCAGAAATTCAATTGACAGCTTGTTTAAAACTCGACGCGTTTTTATTTTTTTTATTTTTTTTATTTTCTGTTTTTATATTTTTCTGTTTATATTAAGATATTTGTATAATAAAAATTTATATTTAAAAACTTAAATAAAAATAGAACTACTTTATAAATTTAAAAATATCTTAAAAATAGATTTATATATATTAATTTTTTTTTTCGGTTTTTATATTTATAAAATATATTTATAAAATAAATTAAATAAAACTTATATTTTTACAAACTAAAGAAACTTTATAAAACTTAAATATTTATCAAACTCCTAAAAATATTTATATTTTTGTTTTTCTTTTTATATTTTTGAATCTTTAAAACGTATTTTTATAAAAACGAATTTTAATAAAAGTAAACTAAATTTTTTTTTTTTTTTTTGTATTAGCGTTGTGCTTCCGGCGTTTAAGAGTGTCCCCGGCAGCGGCGCCAAAAATACTTTGATGTTTTAGCAGAGAGGTATAAAATACTATTAAATTTTACAAGGAAATACTATTAAATACGATACAATTTTACACAAGATATTTATTTATTTATTGAATGGATATACTTAAACCTTGCTACAACACTTATAGGCGGTGTACCTAATCGTACAGTAGTGTAGTTTTTAGTAAGTCCGGTTCGTTCCACAGGGAAATCTTTTTAAACAAAGCTTAACGCTATATTAGTTTACTTTTATAAAAATACAAATATATATATAAGTAATATTATTATTATAAAAGGTGGGTTTTTACCGTTTAATGACCGGTTTGTCGATTTTAAAACTTTAGTCACAGTTAAAACCAAATGTAAAATATTAAAAATAAATACAAGACTTAAATTAAAGCGTAAAGTAAATAACGATAATGAAATTGCGAATAATAAAAGTGCGATAAAATAAACTTGCGATAATTAAAAAGTACGATAATTAAAAGTACAATTAAATACAATAACAATAAAAATGCGATAATTAGAAGTGCAATTAAATATTAAATAAAGGAAATTAAATATGAAATAAAAGAATTATGCTTATTTAAACTTCCGTAATCATGATGTTTGACGTGTTGATTTTAGTTTTATGTCCATGGGTTAATTGTCCTTTGTCCTGGATTATTTAATATGTCCGTCTGGTTTTTGTCCATAACAGTCCATCAGTCATAAATATAAAGTGCGAGTGTCCTCATCAAATTATCCTTATACCCGAAGTTAAATATTCCAACTAATTGGGGACTTAAACTGTAACAAGATTTTAATACTTTGTTTAATAATTACACCAGGATGTCGACTGAGTGTAACCCAAGGTTTTAATATTTTGTTATCAATTATACCAAGTGTCCTTGTACATAATTTCACCCCTGTTTTAATTATTCTAGTGGCTATTAATCCATTCCCGTATCCGGTTAAATGAACGATTATTCGTACATATAAATACCCCGCCCATCGTGTCCGATTGAGTGTATATGGTAATTTATAGGGACGCCCAATTGTAAATCTTTATATTAACATTAACAAACTATCATTTAGTTAAACAAATATAAAGCCCATTAATAGCTCATAGTCTAATTTCCACAAGTGTCGTTCTTTTATCCAAACCCCAATTATGGTACAAGACCCAATTACCCAGTTTTAGTAATTAGCCCAACATCATGATTACTTCGGATTAAATAAGCATAATAATAACTTAGCTACGAGGCATTAAATTAAAAAGGTTGAACATAACTTACAATGATTAAAAATAGCGTAGCGTTACACGGACAGAATTTCGACTTACACCTTTACAATATTCGCTAACATACCTTTATTATTAGGATTTAAAATTAAAATTAAAATTAAAATATAAAATATAAATATATATTTCGTATATATTGAGAGAAGAAGGGAAAAAAGATGATTAAAAATGCTCAGAATTCGGTTGCTTTTTTAGGGACTTTCAAAACTTGGGGCTCCGCGACTCGCGGCCTATTTTGCCTTCAAACTTCGCGAGTCACGGAGTTTGTAAATACAGCTCACCAACTTTTAGAGTCTTTCTTGCCGACGATTTATTTATAAATATAATATATATATAATTAATATAATTAATTATATATTATATTTATATTTATATACATAGTTAACTTGTAATTTTTAGTCCGTTGCGTCGAGCGTTGAGAGTTGACTCATGTCCCGGTTCCGGATTTTCGAACGTCCTTGCGTACAATTTAATATCTTGTACTTTGCGTTTTGAATCTTGTACTCTTGTAATTTCGAGACGTTTCTTATCAATAATTGGAACCTCTTTGATTGTCTTTTGTACTTTTGAGCTTTTTGGTCATTTGCGTCTTCAATTCGTCGAATCTGTCTTTTGTCTTCACCTTTTATTATTTAAACGAATATCACTTGTAAATAGAACAATTGCAACTAAAAGCTTGTCTTTCTTGAGGAATAATGCTATGAAATATATGTTCGTTTTTAGCATTATCACTAGACTTTCTAGTCTAGGATCTTTAAGATTTAACTAAGAACTAAGTTCTACAACATAAGATCTTGTTTATTTAGTTTACTTTCAAGTTTATAGCTTAATATTACTACTAGAACTCATGTATGTGTCGGATCTAAGATCTTGATGTAACTTTAGTTCATCAACCTACTTACAACCCTTAAATGAGTTGTGCTACTTATCTTAGACATACACTAGTGTTATGATGGTCAAACCTTGGTTAAGATGATACAAACACATCAACGAGTTGTTCACTTGAAGCTACAAGCATCAAGGATGAGAACCGTGATGAGCATCAAGCACCAAGAACCTACCGGAACACATTACTTACCATTTTCTGGAACTGATCAGTAACCTGGACTACTGGAAAAGTTAATTTCCAGATTTTTCGGTTCGAGTAGATGACTTTTCGTTTAATACTCATCTTAATCCGATTTACGGTTTAGGATTTATAGCCTTCCGAAAGTCACTACACCATTGTAACGTTGTGCTGAAATTTCTGACCTACTCGCACTTAAACTGTCGCCACGGTCAAACGAAGATGATTTTGGTTCTGAATTTTGGTCAGAAACTAGTGGACTCACATACGGAGCCATAGCCACTGATTGCGTGTCTTTTCAATTTACATAGAGGTCGTAGCAGCTGATCAAAGTCAGCCTTTGTTTCGATCTCTACTCTTGATTGAAACTTACTTTGTCCTTTTTGACTTATGAAGAATGATGATGATACTTAAGACCTAATTTACATACTTTTAAACCTTTGGGAACGATTTACTGACTTAGTAACTTTTGACTTAGGTTGAGGACCTTTCAGACCAACTACTTGCTTACTTATTTCATACGGACTGTTACTACTTAACCACTGTGAGTTATAGCATCCCTTTTTACTTTAACTATTTTGGGAACTGAGAATACATGTGCATTTTACGTTTTACATACTAGGCACGAGTACTTAAACTTTATATATGTGTGGGTGATACAACGGCATAAACTTTCCCCTTAGCTCGGTAACGTTTAGTCATTGGTTTTTGAACCGGTGAACGCGAATCTTAGATATGGATCCATAGGTTTGACATCCCCACTCGGGCTAGTCGCGCTAGCATTTAACGGGTGTTTAATACTTCGTGAACATACGCACTCGCCAAGTGTACTTTTAGGGGGTATTATTACGTTAAGTTAGTTACCGGGTGCCCACGGTTAAACATATACTTTATCATACTGATTTGAATTACTGATTTAAACTGCTGGTTGAAGCACTGAAATCTCGTGGCCTACATTACATTACTGATTACAAACAGATTATAGCTCACCAACATTCGTGTTGACTTTTTAAGCATGTATTTCTCAGGTGCTTAGACGTTGTTGCTTTCGCTGTTAGACTTGCTGTCTTGGTGTTACAGGCTTGCTGTGTTAGACTTCCGCTGCATTACTTAGAGATGTCTCAATCATGGAACTTTTATTTTGCATTCGTAACTTAGTTATTTTCAAACAATGGCTTTGTAACGACCTTTGGGTCACGAACTTATGTTTATGCTTCTATTCATAGGAAGCACGTTATCTTTTGTAAAAAGCTATATTTTCATGAATGCAAAACTGGTTTTCAAACAGCATATAGTGAATGACTATGTAATGATCCTGTTGTTGATGATCCGTACACGATGGTTTTGTAGGGGGCATCACATTTGGTATCAGAGCATTGGTTGTAGGGAATTAGATTGCATTAGTGAGTCTAGACTGGACCGAGTAGGATTCACTAATAAGACTAGTCTACAACTTGCTAGTTTACTTGTTTCTGAGGAACCTGCTGCATGCTACTGTGTTATATTACTGCATGTTACTGCTTACTACTACTGCATGCCACTACTTACTTCTACTGCTATATGAACTTGTTGCATGCTACCGTTTCCTTTTACTGCTATGTAAACTCTTTGTACGCTTTTGCTTATTCTCGTCACTACATGCTATTATCTGCTTTTGATTGCATGCTCGATACTGTTATTACTGCCATGCTATGTACTGCTGTTTCATGACCTGTCCTAATCCATCTGGACAAATACATTAGATTTGGTTACATCGCGAGGTACTTGACCTCTATATGATACATTTTATAAACATTGCATTCGTTTTTAAAAGACAAACTTTCATTTACATCGACAGTTGACGGCATGCATACCATTTCATAATATATCCAACTATAATAGACTTAGTAATAATCTTGATGAACTCAACGACTCGAATACAACGTCTTTTGAAATATGTCATGAATGACTCCAAGTAATATCTCTAATATGAGCAATTGCACAGCGGAAAATTTCTTTCATACCTGAGAATAAACATGCTTTCAAGTGTCAACCAAAAGGTTGGTGAGTTCATTAGTTTATCATAATCATTCATTTCCATCATTTTAATAGACCACAAGATTTTCATTTTCATTTCTCATAAATATACGTCCCATGCATAGAGACAAAAATATCATTCATATGGTGAACACCTGGTAACCGACATTAACAAGATGCATATAAGAATATCCCCTATAATTCCAGGAAATCCTTCGGACATGATAAAAACAACATCAAAGTACTAAAGCATCCGCAACCATGGATGGGGTTTGTTAGGCCCAATAGATCTATCTTTAGGATTCGCGTCAATTAGTAGATCGGTTTACTAATTCTTAGGTTACCAATCAAAAGGGGCATATTCGGCTTCAATCATTCACCCATATAATGTAGTTTCAATTACTTGTGTCTATTTCGTAAAACATTTATAAAAATTGCGCATGTATTCTCAGCCCAAAAATATAAAGGGTAAAAAGGCAAATGAAACTTACCATACTATATTTTGTAGTAAAAATACATATTACGATATTGAACAATGCAGGGTTGGCCTCAGATTCACGAACCTATACCATTCGTATATATATATATTAAAACATATAGTCGTAACTGAACGAATTTATTTATTATATCTTTAATTTGTATATTTAATTTGTGTGTATATATTTAAAATGGTAAATCTTCACATAGTTATAATAATATATCTATATTTATATACAAACATGATTAAATGTTATATTTAAAAATCGATAGTTGTGTTATTTATATGTATTTATGTAACTAACATTAATAGGTTTGATATATATATTTATGTGAAATTCTAATATAATTTTAGTATATACAGTATGTATATTCTATGTACAAAATGTTTATCTGTTTTAAAAAAAAATAGTTCTTGGTATTAATAATGATGATATTAATAATCCTATTACTTCAAAATAATACTTATTCTGTTAATAATATTTATAACAATCTTATTATTAATGGTAATCTTAATAAAATATTTTTGTTAATAATAATCATAATTGTAACTAGGGTTATGATAATAATAATAATAATGGGTAATTAATACTTGTATTAGTAATAATATTAATACTAATAACTAATATTCATAATACTTAATAATAATAATACTAATAATAATTATAATTCTAGTTCCTAATGATAATAATAATTATAATAATAGTCATAATATTCATAACCTTTAATGATAATAATAATAACATTAGTAATACTTATAATTCTTATAACTATGATATTAATAATAATAATTACAATAATACTAATAATAACAATAACAATAATAATCATAGTAATAACAACAACAATAATAATAATAATAATAATAATAATAATAATAATAATAATAATAATAATAATAATAATAATAATAATAATAATAAAAAATAATAAAAATGAAACTACAATAAAAAGGCTACCTTAATTAGATTGTGTTAAAAAAAGAAACTGTTGATGCCGGGACTCGAACCCGTGACCTCTCGTAAACCCGAACCAACATCCAACCATCACTCTGCCGTCTGTTTATCTGAATATTATCCACTCCTAAATTTATTTAAACTGTTTAATTATCTTGATTCCATTTTCTTCTTCATTACAAAAACTGGATCGACCAGTGACTCACAAAAACATAATAGCAAAATTTATTTGATTTCTTTTAGGTTTAAAATATGAAACAGAAACATTTAGTGGTTGTTTAAATTAAATTAAATAGAATAAAAATAAAATAAAAGGGCTGTGACTGAAATAAAAACGCGTTCTTGAACTCAAATATCAAACTCAAGATTTAGGATGTTATAGATCACGATTTCTAAATGGAATATGTCCTAAATACATCCTATAAACTTCCTGGGCCATCAATTTAACTTAAAACGTAAACATAAGCTCGAATTCGTTTATTGAAAATCTGTTTGACTTTTTAAACAAAAACTTTGACTCCATAATTCTCAAACATTAGAAAGAATTGGAAACTCATAATTTGTAGAATGATTGAATAAAGGATTACTAACCATACTGCAATATTAGACTTTGAAATAAGTTTCGAGATTGAGCTGTTGATTAATTGAAGCAAGAACAGGGGAAACAACAGGGTTCGTGAAATTTCTTGAATTTTAATTGATAATTAGTAAGTAATTTGATTGATAATGTTGCTGAGGAGTCGACTGGTTCAGTAATCAAAGAAAGAATCATTCAATTTATTTAATGGGTGAATACCTGCTTTAATAATTAAACAGCATAAGAAATAAAAAAAATATATATATAAACAATACTGATAACAACTTGCAACGGATTTTGTTTAGTTCTGTGTTTAATTTTTAACTTGTTAACAGATTAAGAGACAGGAAATCGAATCACAATCGAAATATATCGAGTAAATAGAATGAAAACAACTTCTGTTAGATGTCTTTATCCCCTTTTCTTTTATATATATTTAATTAGTATTAATAATTAATAATTATGTTAATAATAATAATCTAATTAAAATAATATTGATTATATCTATATCTAACAGCATATATATATATATATATATATATATATATATATATATATATATATATATATATATATATATATATATATATATTTGTATATATATATATTTGTATTTATCTATCTTCATTTACGTATATATTTTATATTTATTTATTTTTAAAGTTTATAATTAATCATAATATTAAGTAATACTCTTAATATTGTACATAAGAATAAATAATAATTCAAGTTTATAATAATATAATAGTAATAATAATATTACTACTAATGATGATTATAATAATTACTATAAAATGTATAACAATAATACTAATTATAATAATGTTAATATCATTAATAATAACAATGTTATCAATACTGAAAATAATAATAATATTACCATAATATTTATTTCTAACTTGTAATTACAGTTAATATATTATTATTACAATTTATTATTTATATAATTTTATTAGTTATCTAATGTATAGAATATTTAATATTTATATATTTTATGAATTTTATAATATACATGTAATCTTAATTAGATATAGAAGTTATATATATATATATATATATATATATATATATATATATATATATATATATATATATATATTTATTTATTTATTTATTTCAATAACAGCCTAATTATTCTATATATTATTTATATTTTAATTCAATTGATTAAAGTATACTTTATTAATTTTTAAAATATTATATATATACCTATAATCATATTTGTATGTATATATATATATATATATATATATATATATATTTACACTTATTTGTTCGTGAATCGTCGGGAATAGTCAAAGGTTAATCGAATCATAAAAATAATTCAAAAATTTTGTAACTCAATATTATAGACTTTGCTTATCGTGTCGAAATCATATAAAGATTAAGTTTAAATTTGGTTGGTAATTTCCGGGTCGTCACAGTACCTACCCGTTAAAGAAATTTCGTCCCGAAATTTGAGTGGAATGGTCATGGATGACAATAAAAATGTTTCCCTGGCGAATATGAGTGATAAATACAGTTTTATCATTACCGAGTAATATAGATTAGACAATTCGGTTACTTGAAGCATATGAGTGAAGCTATCGTAAAAGATTGATATAGGAAAAGTAAAGATTCGTCTTAACTTTTGACAGAGTCAGGGTTGAATTTTAGAAAATAAGGTGCGTCTTAGCTTTTAACGTTGTCTTGGTTAAATTCCGGAATTCAAGGGATTTAAAGAAAATCTTTGAAATGTAAAAGATTTGATTCTTCGGCGAGTAACGAAATTATGATCTCTATAATTAAATACTGTGATCTGCCTAGATTACTCTGTCTGATATTTCCATTATAAATTAAACTCTTCCGTTCCATTAATCTCACCATCCCTATATTTTCTTTCTTAGTTCATACATCTAAGAGATTGTGAAAATGCTTAATCCAGTTCTAATCCTTAATATTTTCCTAATTATCATTTCTGTCATCCTTCTTTTTAATCTTCCACCAGAAGAATCTGTTTACTTTTACTATTACCTTGGGGTGATACTATTCTTAATTATACCGTGTCTTTATATTGCTATTCGGATTAATATCCACAGTTTGTAGTCTCCATGTTGTTATTGGGCTTTATATTTTCTCTTATATTTTGGAACTCTTTGCCTTTTTATTCTCCTCTCGACCTCTATTAAAGCGAGTAATGGTCCAGAATTCGTAAGTATGGAGTTTTGAATGATCTTAATGTTCTAAACAAGAAAGAACGTAGTCGCACGATTTGATTTTTCAAATTACCAAAATCACTGAGAATCGAACTATCAAGAATATATTTTATTGATATGTTCAGAAGTTAAACAGAATGAAAGAGTTATGTAACATGGCACATGATGAAGTTAAAATCTGTGAATCATCACGTCCCATTAGAAACTCAGCATGACTTACTGTAATATAATCATTTTGATCAAGTGTCATTATATTATACTAACTCATGCTTCAGTTCCCAACACTACTTCAAAAACATTCATAATTTAAACTCGAAGGTTTACAGAATATAGAAACTAAAACAGTTTCCTTTTTATGATATAACACAGATAGCGTGGAGAGATAATTAATATCGGACGAGAATATTTATGAAGATATCTTCAGAAATATTGAGGATATTTATAAAGAAAGATACGATGATATCTTAGAATTTCAGAATCAAATTGTGATGAAAAAATTCATTCACGATGATTTAGAGCGATTAAGGAGTAAGGTATTCGCTAAAAATTTCATCAGAATCAGAATCATCAGGATTCTTATGTACAAGTTTAGTCCTTGTGATTTGTTCAAAGTCTCCTTCATGATTTGCTCAATTCATTTTTTTTTAGTATCAAAATCTTTGAGCTTTTTCAACATTCCATTCTTTATCATCAAACTTTTGACTGTTAAGGAAGTCTTCAGTTTTCGCTGCTTCATCAGCTTTTTCAGAATTCGGAGATCTGATTCGGAAGCTAGAGTGCTTTTCAGTAATTCAGAGATTCCATATTGGAATTCATCAGTCCAGAAGATATACGTTATATATAGATGTATAACTATTGACGTAGGAACGCTGCGAAATTCGAGAATCAATGATTAATGCTTCTCGGTATTTGGTATGGCAACTATCGTTACGAGATGTAGATGAGTAGGTGATAGGGTTTCAATGAATATAATAACTTTTCAGAAGGTCAAAGATCAATGAAGTTGCTGGTAAGTTTACTGTTAATGTGGCAGAATATAAATGGTTCTCCGGTAACGATGACGAAAGGGTAACGTATATATCGAGGTTATAATAAGACTGTTTTGAATGAAAGGTCGATGTTGATTTGCTGAAGCTGTGACAAAATTGGCTAGTTTGAAAAGGAATTGTAAAGTTATTTTCGGTAATAACAACGCCAAAGGAGCTAACTCAGATACGTGTTAAACGTTTACTCAGGTTCCGAGTGTTTTCAGGTGCATAACTACATGTGATGATGTAGCGTGAGGGTACGAAATAGTATTATTTTTAATACAAAATACTACAAAATATGACACAAGTTTTATTAATTTACGGATGGGATATACCTAAACCTTGCTACAACATTATAGGCAGTGTACCTAATCGTAGAGTAGTGTAGTTTTTAGTAAGTCCGGTTCGTTCCACAAGGAGCTAGTGATTACGTACTATATTTTTATAAAACTATATTTATATAATATATATATATATATATATATATATATATATATATATATATATATATATATATATATATATATATATATATATATATATATATATATATATATATATATATATATATATATAAGTAGTAATATTATTATAAAAGGGGGTTTTTTACCGTTTAATGACCGGTTTGTCGATTTTATATTTTTAAGCGTAAAGATAAATGACAATAATTAAAGTGCGTAAAATATATAAATGACGATAAATAAAATAACAATAAATAAAATTGCGATAGAATATGAAATAAAAGGATTATGCTTATTTAAACTTCCGTAATCATGATGTTTAACGTTTTGATTTTAATTAATTGTTACTCGGGTTAATTGTCCTTTGTCATGGTTTATTTGATACCTATCTCGTTTTTATCTATAATAGTCCATCGGTCATAAATATAAAGTGCGAGTGTCCTCGTCAAATTACCCTTATACCCGAAGTCAAATATTCCAACTAATTAAGGATTTAAACTGTGACGCAGTTATCACTTCTGTCAACAATTACACCAGTTATCACTGTATGTAATCCACCCCTGTTTTGATTAGATATGAATATTAATTTACCCACTTGATCAGTTTGAATAATCAATTACCCAAACCGAATAATTAATTAAATGATTATAATAGATTCCATATGAACGCCACTAAATAGGACAACCATAATCATTATTAATTATTAGGATAATTAATTTGAAGATAGGTTCGACAGACTCCAATGAGTTGTCACTCAATTAGACAATACCCACCATCTATTAATAGTCAATAGTCCAATTTCCACAAGTGTTGGTCTTTTGTCCAAACCTTAATTATGGTACAAAATCCAATAACCCCGTCTTAATATTTAGTCAAACATCACGATTACTTCGGCTTAAATAAGCATAATAATAACTTAGTTACGAGACATTAATTTAAAAAGGAAGAACATAACTTACAGTGATTATTAATCGTGTAGCGTTACACGGACAGAGTTTCGACTTTAAAACCCGTAAAACATTCCTTACAATAACCCAATTATTATTAAACTTAAACTAAAATTAAAATTATAATTATAAATATATATATTACATGTAAAGAGAAAGAAAGAAGAAAAGGTGTCCATAAATCGATCAAATGAATTGCCTTTTATAGGCAAATATTGAATTGAAATTTTCACTTATGACCCCTTAACTATGCTCAATTAACAACTTTTTATTATTTATTATTATTCTTATTATGAATTATTTAAATATTATATTATATTCTTGAGCATAGTTAACTTGTAATTTTAGCTCCGTTGCGTCGAGCGTTGATAGTTGGCTCAGGTACCGGTTCCGGATTTTCGAACGTCCTTTCGTATAATTTAATATCTTGTACTTTGCGTTTTGTAACTTGTACTCTTGTCATTTTTAGACGTTTCTCATTAATAATTTGAACCACTTGAATTGTATCTTGTACATTTGAGCTTTTTGGACGTTGGCGTCTTCAAATCTTCGTTTTTGCCTTTTGTCTTCGCACTTATTTATTTAAACAATTACAATGAAAATATAATACAATTACATATGAAAACCTATTATTTAGAAGGGATATTGCTATGAAATATATGTACCTTTTTAGCCTTATCAAATATCCCCACACTTGAGCGTTGCTTGTCCTCAAGCAATACAGAACTTGAAATAAAAACATACATGAATCACTTTTTTATTCATCACACTTTGTACATTAGTGATTTTGATATGGTGGTATAAACAATGATAGTAACGATAGAACCATGGTTAAAGGTGGGTGTGTCATCCACAGTTGCCTCGGGTTTAGGTCAATGACACTTGCAATCAAATAGCCGATTTACTTTCGGTTTCCAAAGCAAAGTGCACATTTGAAAGGCGGTTTACAGTTCCACATGACTATGAAAATTTAGATCCGTTAGGAAATTGGATCTTTATGAAAACATTTGATCTTTTGAAAATTTAATCTAGCTTTTACCCTAGACAAGTTTTCAGGAATAACCCTTCACCGGTGTTTGCAAAATATTTTTGTGGGTTGTGTGGGTTTCAGATTTGAAAATTTTAGCTCAACACTTGTGGTTTTGTGTTACCCACTTGCTAACCTTGTATTAGGAAAGCAACACGTCCAGTTTACTTGTCCCGTATATTACCTTTAGATAAACTACCTTCCGGTTGTAAAGGAAAGCGATGAACAAGCAACTGTTAAGGCAATGTCCCGTGATTTGCTTTTGATTATGGTCTATAAACGTGTCGGATGCTAGTACTATCCTTTGTAGGAGCAATAGTAAAGATCATCCTATGATTTTTCGGTCTGGCACAAGGTCCTGTCTCCGACCATGCTATGCAACCACCGTTCTTACGGTTGACACCCGATTTGGTTCAAGTGACCTAATGAATTCCAGGTGAATTCCTAGGATTTTACGTTCAATAGTAATGAACGCATTGAAAATAGGTTTTCAGAAAACAAATCGGTTTTAATTTTGATCAAAATATTTTCTCGTTCAAGCTCGAGTTTAGATATCATTGAATTCCATGAGTTTGTAATTCTCAATCTTTAAGGTCAATATCAAGGATTGAGTAATATCAGTCTTAAAAGCTGATTTTTAATCTTTAAGGAGATTATCCTTTCTGGGGATCTGATTCATTAGTCTTATCAAGCTAATTTGCACGGTGCCCCCCATTGTACGAGATAAATCCTTCTCATGGTTAGGATGAATCTGACCACTTGGCGACCCTGTTTGATGCTGAGGTCCGTGGATTTCCTGCTGATTTTAGAGATGACTTTTCTAGATTTTTCGTCAACCTACAGCTGGTCTGGACGACAACTTCTTGACCTAAATCAAGAAGCGCGTGTCTTTTTTGGAAGACTTTACTTCCTTTTAATGATGGAATTGATTCATCGTGTAGATCCATCTTTCTTTAAAATATATTACAGTAAACCGGGTAAAACTGATTAGTATCGTCCAAAGCAAAAGTACCTGCAATAATTCTTATACAAAAATGTGATAGATAGTTTTTAATTAAATAACTTGGTACATTCTCCCCACACTTAGCTTTTATTTATTCTTTTCTTTACCTTTTTATTCTCTTCTATCCCATTTTAAATGAATTCAAGCGTTTTGGGTTGTTTCTCAATTTATGTCCTCGAGGTAACAATAATTTCGGCATTAACACCTAGTTTTATCGTTCATAAATATGTATAAACATGATTTTGAATTCATTTAGTTGAAATTTTTTCAAATTTTCACAAAATTTGGCAATTAAAACAAGTGTAAACCCGAAAGAATTTATAACCCTTCCCCACACTTGAGATCTTGCAATGCCCTCATTTGCAAGAAATCAGTAAAAATTTAAATTCATGAGGGTGATTAGTGTAGAAAAATGATTAAAAATACCGAGTTTGCAAACATATTGTTGTTATTTCACATTTGATATTTTGTTTCTTGTCGTTAAAATTAGTACCTTTTTCTGAACTTAATGACAGTCTTTGAAAGTGCGTTGTTTTACCCTGTTTTGTATATAACATAAAATACAAACATACATGATTTTGAAGTTGGGTATATTACCCCACGTTCAAAAATTTATAAAATCTAATATTATTTTTGGCATACTTTAAATCAATTAAATTAAAAATAATGATAACAAAATTTCTCGTCCCGCCCTCGGTTAAAGTAATTTCGGTTCAACTACCTAATCTTCAACTCACGACGAATTTTAGAAATCATTTTTTTACTTAATGAAATAAAGTAAATTGTGTTTTTAAATTCACACAAAACTTAAATTTAAAAAGCATATTAATTTCATATAAAACCTACAAAATAAAAAAAAATCAGAATGGGGGGAGAAAACTAGTTCTTTAGTGTCTGCTAGCGGAAAAGACCAATCGGATTCCATTCTCGGAACTACACGAGAACAGAACAACTAACTCTAGAGAGCATTTTCTTTTTAGAACACTTGAATCTCCCCACACTTAGGTAGTTGTGGTGTCGAAATTGTGAATAACTTCATCGTCAATTTCTCTTGGACCATAATCAACTTGCATATCTATGACTTTTTTTTAAGCCATTGGTCGGATTCCTGTGTAATATCCACAATTTTAACTAGTTTCGCCTTTTCTTTAGGCGATAGATTGGATACTAACCGGTTACATAACTTAGAGTTCCCCTTGGTTCTAGCATCGCAAATCCGTTTAATAAGTTTCTTCATTGAACTATTAATAACGGGGTCATTTAATTTCGTATCAACAACGGTGTTCTTTGTTATCAGGTCATCATTAGGTGTTACTTCATTTTCCCCACACTTAGGCATTCTATTATTGTTAAGCATTACCGTTGGAGTTGGTAAAACAACATGGTTCTTACCAATCATTTTTTCGGTTCAACGGTTTTGGTTTGTGGATATTTAGACTTTCGAATCATAAAGGTGATCGATTTCTCATCATTACTAAGTGTCATTCTACCCTTTCTTACATCAAATAACGCCCCGGTGGACGCTAAGAATGGTCGACCTAAAATTAGAGGAACGTTTGAGTCCTCTTCTATGTCAATGACAATGAATTCGACTAGAAAGGTTAAATTACCTACTTGAATGGGTAGGTTGTCAGCAATTCCAACTGAGTGCTTAATGGTTTGATCAAGGAGTCGAATACTCATATCCGTTGGAGTTAACTCACCTATACCTAATCTCTTATATAATGAAAGAGGCATAACACTCACACTTGAACCTAAATCTGCTAGTGCATCATACATGACACAATCGCTAAGTAGACAAGGAACAATAAATTCACCCGGATCACCTACCCTAGGTGGAGGATTTGGTGGAACTGTTTTCACCGGGTTTACTTCTACTGTTTTTGTTTCTTGCACTTTTTTATTCTTCTTCTTCTTCTTCTTTCCAGAGGTATCACAAACTTTATTACCTATTACTTGCTCATACTCAACTCCTTTTCTTGGAAACGGGATGGGTGGTCTGTATGGTGCCACCACTGGCTTTACATACTCGGGTGGTGGTGGTGGTGTAACTTCTTCATTGTTACTTACATCTAAAACCTCCCCATCTTCTGATGCTGGTTTTTCAGAATTTGTTGAAACCATATTAACATTTTCATTCCGAGGATTTACTTCAGTATTACTCGGTAGCTTTCCTTGTTTCCTTTCACTCATCAATCTAACAAGAGTACCTACTTGTTTTTCTAGATTCAAAATAGAAGCTTGTTGAGTTCTAAATGACTGATCAAACCTCTCATTCGTTTGAGTTTGAGTTTCAATAAATTGTGTTTGAGATTCAACTAGCTTAAATACCACTTCTTCCAGATTTGACTTTTTCTCTTCGGTTTGTTGTGGTGGTTTATACAAGCCAGGTCTTTGTTGATTGAAAGTGTTGTTTTGAGTTGGTTGGTTATTCAGACCTTGTTGGTTATACGAGTTATTGTCGGGTCCTTTTGGATTGTAAAGAATGTTTTGATTTCGATTGAAGTTTGGCCTTGGCGGTTGATAATTATTCTGATAACTATTTTCCAGCCTTTGGTTCATGTAGACAACATTCTCACGTTGTTCCATCGTTTGTTCAATGTGACAGTCTTTCATTAAGTGTGGTCCACCGCATTGCTCACAACTGATTCGTAATGCGTGAATATCTTTATTCATCTTTTCCATTCGTCTCTCGAAAGCATCTATTTTTGCGGAAACGGAATCAAAGTTATGGCTAGAATTGGCTCTAGCCGCTTTAGATGAACGATATATATCTTTCTCTTGGTGCCACTCATGAGAGTGGGAGGCTGTGTTATCAATAATTTTGTAAGCTTCAGTTGCGGTTTTCTTCATAATGGAACCACCAGCTGTTATGTCGATGTCTTTTCGTGTAGCAACGTTGACACCTTGGTAGAATATTTGTACTATTTGATAAGTGTCTAAACCGTGTTGAGGACATCCTCTCAACAACTTTCTAAATCTTGTCCACGCCTCATATAGAGTTTCATTTGACTTTTGTGTGAACGTAACAGTTTCTCCTTGAAGTCTCACGGCTTTAGATGCCGGAAAGAATCTTTTAAGAAATTTCTCAACTAAAACATCCCATGTGTAAATCGCCCCTTCAGGTAACGATTCTAACCAATCTTTGGCTTCTCCCTTTAAAGTCCAGGGAAACAACATGAGATAGATCTGTTCATCCTCAACTTCTCGGATTTTGAATAGTGTACAGATCTTATTAAACGTACGAAGATGTTCGTTTGGATCTTCCTTCGGCGCACCACTATATTGGCACTGATTAGTTACCATGTGTAGGATTTGTCCTTTGATTTCATAATCTGGCGCATTAATGTCTGGCTTAATAATGGCGTGACCTTGGCCCGTGCGTGTGGCTCTCATTCGGTCTTCCATACTTAGAGGTTCCAGATTTTCCATAATTGAATTTGTTGAATACGAATCACTAGAAGATTCTGATTTAATGGTTTGTGGTTCAGGAGGAATGATTAGTGGTTCTGGATCTTGGAATTGTCCTTGAATATCCTCCGGGTTCTTGGTTGTGAGAGCCTTTATATTTAGGGTTTAAAAATTGGATTATCGGAAATTTGAGTTGGAGTACTTGGTCGTCTAGATGATGATTCTAAAGAAAAATCAACGGCGATAATATTGGCTAGATGTCTTGATCGAGTTACAGGTAGTGAATGTATGAAAGGTGGTGAACGTTTTGCTCGGTGTATTCACAGAACATCCTATTAGTTATAAAAATAATAAGAAAAACTTATATTAAGTTGTCCAATTAATAGACTTTTCTGATTTTGCACACGTTTCGAATAGCCAAAAGATGCAGCAGAGGGGCAGGATTCGTTTGGTCTCAATATAATTGAGGACTGTTTGGCTCCAATAACCCGGTCCACGTACAAATCCAACTATTACTACGAACCAGAAAAATGTCAACGTCTATTAATTTAACCGCTTAAATAATTTTTCTTTCCGTTTGAAGAATTAGATAAGAAGTAGATAAAATTCTATGTCCTAAAAACTAGAATGTCGAGAAATAAGAAAGAAATAGATTGCGCGTCGAAAAACGTCGAAAAATAAAAGGTCGAAAAATAGGCGTCGAAAAATAAAAATAAGAAAGTAGCGCGAAAAACGGCGTCGCAAAATTCTAAATTACATAAATCTTAGTCTAAGGAATAAGCACTTAAGGGATTTTACGGCAAACCTAAAAATTCTAGAAATAAAAATAACTATCGCAAAACTAAACTTAATACTAAAAATTGTAACTAGAGTCTAAAAATCTAAAGGTAATAAAAAAAAAAAGCTTTTTTTTTATTTTTTTTATATTTCGTTTTTTAAGGATTTTAAAATTTTTTTTAAAAATTTTTTTTTTTTATATATTTTTTTTTAAAACTTTTTTTTTTAAAAAAATTTTTCTTTAAAAAAACGATTTTTTTACAATTTTTTTTTAAAACGAATTTTTTTTCTTAAAAAAAAACGATTTTTTTTACACAATTTTTTTTTTCTTATTATTATTTTTTTTCAAAACTTTTTTTTAACTCATTTACTATTCATGAATAGTAAATGAAAAGAAATTAATTAATTTACTATTCACATGAAAGCGACATTATAGAAATTATTAATTATAAGTTACATAATATACCCCTAAAATATTTAATAAATACGACTTTTTAAAACTTTTAAAACTTTTACGTATCAAATTTGATTCTAAAATATTATTATATTATTATATTTTATTTCAATATTATTATATTATTATATTTATTAAATTATTATATTTAAATTAATATATCTTTAATCAATCAAAAACTAAAAAAAAACTTAAATACCCCGTGAAAACACAAAAAGTGTCCCCGAAATTACTTTTTTTTATAACTATATTTTTACAGATATAAATTAAAAATATAGCGTTTTAGCGCTCCCCGGCAGCGGCGCCAAAAACTTGATGATGTAGCGTGGGGGTACGAAATAGTATTATTTTTAATACAAAATATGACACAAGTTTTATTAATTTACGGATGGGATATACCTAAACCTTGCTACAACATTATAGGCAGTGTACCTAATCGTAGAGTAGTGTAGTTTTTAGTAAGTCCGGTTCGTTCCACAGGGAGATAGTGATTACGTACTATATTTTTATAAAACTATATTTATATATATATATATATATATATATATATATATATGTGATAACCCGAACTAATCCTCCCGGACGGAGTCTTCAACAGTTGGTTCCATTGCGATGATCGACTCCAAGTAAGGTCCTTAATATGAGCTATTGCACAGCGGAAGACTTAATTTGTACCTGAGAATAACATGCTTTAAAAGGTCAACATAAAGTTGGTGAGATATATAGGTTTGATGCTAGCAGCGTTATAACAGTGGACCACAAGATTTCATATTCAAAAACATAATACACTCGCAAGTATATGAAAAGCATTCCACGCAGTGGGCACCCGGTAACTAGCCTTAACAAGAGTGTGTACCCCTGAGTTATAATAATATGTGCACCGAATCAAGTGCGTTCCGTTAACCTCGAAGTACTAAACACCCGTTCTTCTAGTTTACTAGAACAACATCTGGGTGGGGGTGTAAAACCCGATAGATCTATCTTTAGGATTCGCGCCTACCAGTTCATAAACCAATAGTTAAAGTTACCAAGCTAGGGGATTTTTGATTCAAACCCATGTAGAACGTAATTTTAGTCACTTGTGTCCATAACGTAAATCATTTATAAAAATAGCGCATGTATTCTCAGCCCAAAAATATTTAAAGTTTAAAAGGGATCTATATACTCACCTAATGTATTTTGTAGTAAAAATACATATAACATCATTGAACAAATGTAGGGTTGGCCTCGGATTCACGAACCTATATCATTACCATTTGTATATTTATTAATTCACATATTTGTAATCGAACTAATTCATATATTATATCTTAAGTTATATATTCTATATATTTAAAATAATTAATATTTATATAGTTATAATAATACTAAAATAATGATAATAATAATATTAATCTTTGATAAAAACGAAAAATTTAATATTTTTAGTAGTCTTACTAATAATAACAATAATAACAATAATGGTAATAATATTAACATTGTTAATAATAATACTAGTGCTTATATTAATATTAATAATGATAATTTTAGTAGTAATAATAATAAGAATGATAAAAATAATTTTAATGATGTTAAAAGTAATAATAATAATTTTACTAATAAAAATACTAATGAATTAATTTGAATTATATTAATGACTAATGATAATCAAATTAGAAATATTAGTAATAATCATTTTTATCATAACAATGATATTAATTAATAATAATGATAATAATAATATAAATTACCTTTAAAACAAACTCCAAAAACAAATCAAACACCCACTCCCGGGGTCGAACCCGCGACCACTTCCACATCCAACATAAACCTAACCGTTCCTCTACCTTAGTCTTTATGTTTTAGTTTTGCTTGTAATCTTTATAACTCGATACTATCTGTATTTCCCCTTCTCTTTTAAACGTCATGGGCTTCTTCCGGCCCAAACAAATTCAATGAGTTCAGCCCAACAAGTATAATAAAATCATAACAACCCATTTCTGATTTATCTCGGTCCTGTTAGTTATGCCGCAAGATTTAAATCGCCAACCCTAAAAATTTCGATGTTTTATTTATATTTTTTTTTTAACAGTCAACAAGTGGGGTTCTCTATAATTGTATTGGTCGGCCATTAGAAGAAGATACATCAACCACGTTCTTCATTTACATTTATATTCATCTTCTTCATATCATCATTCGACTACAATCGCCATCATCATCATTACCGAAATCCTTTTTACCTTTTCATCATTATTATCACCGGAAAAAAAAAACAGAAAAGACGAGTGGCAGGAACGAAAAGAATAGAGTAGCAGTACATCAAGTTCATAGTGATCAAAGGTGTTGTGGTTTATTCTTGACCAAAACAGAATTTAGTGTTTGTTTGATCTTGTAACAACAGTATAGTAGGTTCTGGGTTGGGTTTATAAACGATTCAGGAACCTTGGCTGCAGTTCGAAAGAAAGAAGAAGAGAGAAATAAAGAGGGAAAGAAAAAAAATAAAAATAAAAAAAATAAAGGTTGCAGTGGTTGATCGTTTGGAACTGTGAAGTGATGGGGGTGTTCCTTGATGGTTCACGACTGCACACAGCAGCAGAAATAGCTGCTATTTTTCAGTTTCTTGTTAGACAGAAACGTAGAAGTTAATCGAAAATGAATTGAAAAGAGGGTGTCGACGGTTCAAAGGAAGAAATATATCTTTTTTTTTTTTCTTTTGGCAATGACTAGCATCATATAAAGGATAAAAAAAAAATTCGTTACAGCTGGATGGATGTTGATATGTTCACGGGCCTAACAGATGGATCAGAAAAAGATAAAAAAAAATACAGAAAAATGTTTACCAGGGACGCCTAATTTCAGATATATATATTGACTAGATTTCTTTTTTTTTTTTTATATATATTATCAGCTTACTATATCCATATTTATCTATATATACCGTATTTAATTAATCTTTACAGTATTTGTATCTGTATAAATATTAACATACATATATATATATATATATATATATATTTATACCTAATTTTTAAATATCTACATATATATCCGTATTTATATATGTGGTTTATATATTTGTTTATATATATCAATTTCTTAAATTTTGAATATTAACTAGAATAATTATATTAATACCATTAATATTAATATTAATAATACTAATAATAATATTGTTAATAATAATTTTATGATTAAAAACAGATAATGACAAATTATGATAATATTAGTACTAGCAATAATGATAATTTTAATTACTTATAATGAAAATAATAATATTATGACATTTATACATTAACTTGTAATTACATATAATATATTGGCCTTACACTTCATTTATTATGTAATACATATTATATATAATAAACCCTTTTTTATTTTTTTTATCATTATTATAATATAATAATTATTAATAGTAATCTTATATATTTATATATATATACACATATATATATATATATAACAAAACTATTGTTCGTGAATCGTCAGGCACGGTCAAAAGGTAATTGATTACCTAAATATAGGTTCCAACTTTCTAGACTCAATATAACATATTTTGCTTGTCGTGTCGGAGACATATAGAGATTAGGGTTTAATTTTGGTCGGAAATTTCCGGGTCGTTACAGTACCCACTCGTTAAAGAAATTTCGTCCCCGAAATTTGGTAGAGGTTGTCATAAATAACAATAGGAATGTTTTCATGACAAATATAAGGTAATAATGAAGTTTTACCATCATTGAGAGATATAGGTAAAACGATTCGATCATGTGAAGCGTACGAGGGAAGTTATCACAAAAGAATGAAATGAGTGGATATGGAATTGTTTTAACCGATGATGTGATTAGAATTGATATCCGGAATTTAAGGGATTTAAAGAAAATCTTATGTAATAAGATTTGGTTCTTCGGCGATTTAGAAAACAGAATCTCCTTTGATTTAATGTGGTCTGTTTCGATTTCTTGGTCAGATATTTCACTATAAATCCACCTCCTTCCCTTCCATACTTCCCACATCTTTTATCCTCAATTCATACCTTAGAGTATTCTTTTTTTTTTTTTTTTTTTTTTTCTCCTCTTTAACTAAGCATTTTTTTTTGTAATGGTCCGGAAGTCGTAGATATGAGATTTGAGATGAACATAGCTAATGCTTCTGAGAAAGAAAGGGTATTGTCACGATTTTGATTTGTTAATTTACCAGAATACCCTGGAAAAGATAGAACTATCAAGACGATATGTTCCTAATACGTTTGGAAATTGGATAGAATGTAAGAGCCGTGTAACATGGCACATGATGACGGTATTGTGAATCATCACATTCCATTAGGTACTTAACATGACTTACTATAATATAATGAAGTTGATCAAATTTCATTATATTATATTAATTCATGCATCAGTTCCCAACACTGCTTCAGAACATTCATATTTTAAACTCGAAGGTTTCAGAATTTAGAAACTAATGCAGTTTCTTTTATATTGTAACGCGGATGTTACGAAGTGATAATTGATTTTAGATGGGAATAACATCTCCAGAAATTTGAAGAATATGCATAACAGGAGATATGAAATATCTTATAATCTCTAAGATAAAATCTTGATGAAGAATATCATTCGAAAAGGTTTAGAATAAGAAGTAGGGTTCTTACTAACGATTTCAGCAGGCACTGAATCATTTGAATCCTTTGAAGTCGAGTTTAGTTTTCATGATTTGTTCACGGTTTCCTTCATACTTTGCTCAATCCGTTTTCCAATTTCAACCCTTCTCTTTTTCTGAGTTTTTCCAACATACTTTACTTCATCGTAGACTTTTGACTGTTAAGGTCATTTACAGTTTTTGCTGCTTCATCAGCATTTCAAGAACTAATCCGTAGTTCAGGGTGTTTTTCAGAAACTTAACATTCGAAATATGTAACTCTTAGGGATAGACGTTGAAGGTATGACAGGAGAATTTCTACGAGATTTTCAAAATACTGGTTGCGGATTTCACCAGAAAAATAATGAGTTGCTGGTACATCTGCTGATGATGTTGTGAAATATAAAAGGTTCTCCGGTAACGACGGTGAAAGGACAAGGTAAAAATATCGAGGTTATAATAAGAGTAGTCTCACTGAAAAGTCGAAGTGGAGCTGTGACAAAATTAGCTTCTTGAAAAGGAATTGTAGGATTGTTTTTGCTAATAAATGGCAAAGGATTCAACACGGTATGCGTTAAACTATGAATTTGGTTTCGTGAGTTTTTTTTTTTTTTTTTTTTTTTTTTTTTTTTTTTTTTTTTTTTTTTTTTTTTTTCGGGTGCATAACTGTATGCATGAATCTTTCTTTCATAGACGAGGTGCAGCTGGTTCAACTTCTCGATCGAGGTGTTTTCAAGAATCATGAAAAGATTTGAACGCGGGATGGTAATTGTTGAGGTACAAATGAGGATTAAGATGAAATCAAGTGGCAAGCTTGAAGAATTATTTAGTTTCATATGTTATAATCAATATTTTAATTTAATTCATTTTAATTGTCCAAAGTTAACAGTCCAATAGTCCGATGGTTCAATGATTCATATATAATTTAATATATATAATATTCGAATTAAATAATACGTATCGTGACCCGTGTACCGGTCTCGGTGTCGATCACAACTCAAAGTATATACATATTTTGGAATCAACTCCGACCCTGTATAGCCAACTCCCACCTTCACATATAGAGTGTCTACGGTTGTTCCGAAATATATATATAGATGGGTCGATATGATAAGTCGAAACCTTGCATACATGTCCAGTTATTTAAAATGCGTAAAAGTAAATAACAGAAATTAAATGACGATAAATAAAATTGCGAGAATGTAAATTGCGATAAATTAAATGTTAATCAGTTAGCTGGGAACAGTTAGCTGGAACAGTTAGCGTGAAATCCTATCACAATTCCAATTAGTTAATTCGTTTGTTTCTAACACTTTTTATTTTTGTCCAATGTTTTTCTTCGTTATGCCACTTGTTGGATTCTGATAGGTCAAAATCCAATTATGAAATTTAAATGAAAATGGTTAATCTGGGGTGAACGGATACCCTTATCGGTGATTGTAAGTAGGATAGTAAATGATCGTTGAATCAGATTCGAAGAATGTACAATGTAACTTATTAATGTGAATTCTAATATTCCTCGGGTACTACCCACCCGTTAAAATATTTTCATCATTAACAGTTTGTACGAAAGAATTTTTTTTAATTACGATCTTTATGAAAATATACTTGCATATATATTTTCTTCAGATGTAATTATGGATTTAATGAGTCAATAAGATTTTATACTCATTTGATTTATTGTTAATACTAGATTACATAACCTATAAAGCATTAGAGATTACTTAGTCGCCATATTGAACGAAGGTAATAAGGTAAAATGGTACGTAAATCGAAGATAATCAATGTAGAGCGATGTGTAGAACGAAGTTCATACTCGAAGTACAGATGGTGATATTGAGGCGTGAAATGTTGATATTCGAGGTATAGGTTGTGATGTTGAGAGTTACGGCGCGGTTATGGTTTAAGGATAATAAGGGTACTGTCGACGTCGATAATGGTGGTACTGATTATGCTGCTGGTGCTGCTGCTGGTATTCGTAACCTTCACACCAGGTTCTCCAAAGTCGTCACACGAGCGCGTAGTTCGTTAACTTCTTCTAGTACTACGGAATGATTGACAGTTGAAACGAGTGGTTGAGTAAGATTCGAAATATAGGATAATATATAATCGTGACGGAATACTTTGGAAATGATAGGGTAAATGGTTTCTCGAACAGGTTTGCCGGTAAGTGCTTTCAGGTTCATCGTTAGGAGGGCAATTTGAGAAGATTCTTTAACGTGAAATGATTTTCGAATATAGAATGATATTCTACCTTCATAGAATATCTATAATAATAAAGCTTTTGTAGCCTACAGAGGATCTTACGGCATATGACAAGCAAATCTACAGATGCGCTAAGATATGTATTATCAGATACGCTAAGATATGAATTTCGTCTATACACTATCGATGCACTAAATGCAGTAGGACGTGTCTAGACTTGAGAATGATAGGCAGGCAATTTCCTAAGGATGATAAGCGGATGATTTCCGACTAAAAATGATAAGCAAAACTTTTGATATGTAGACACGGTCAAAGTCCAGACTCACTAATGTATCCTAACAATTACTAGTCAGGCACACTAATGCAAGACCTGGTTCACTAAGACCAACGCTCTGATACCAACTGTGATAACCCGAACTAATCCTCCCGGACGGAGTCTTCAACAGTTGGTTCCATTGCGATGATCGACTCCAAGTAAGGTCCTTAATATGAGCTATTGCACAGCGGAAGACTTAATTTGTACCTGAGAATAACATGCTTTAAAAGGTCAACATAAAGTTGGTGAGATATATAGGTTTGATGCTAGCAGCGTTATAACAGTGGACCACAAGATTTCATATTCAAAAACATAATACACTCGCAAGTATATGAAAAGCATTCCACGCAGTGGGCACCCGGTAACTAGCCTTAACAAGAGTGTGTACCCCTGAGTTATAATAATATGTGCACCGAATCAAGTGCGTTCCGTTAACCTCGAAGTACTAAACACCCGTTCTTCTAGTTTACTAGAACAACATCTGGGTGGGGGTGTAAAACCTGATAGATCTATCTTTAGGATTCGCGCCTACCAGTTCATAAACCAATAGTTAAAGTTACCAAGCTAGGGGATTTTTGATTCAAACCCATGTAGAACGTAATTTTAGTCACTTGTGTCCATAACGTAAATCATTTATAAAAATAGCGCATGTATTCTCAGCCCAAAAATATTTAAAGTTTAAAAGGGATCTATATACTCACCTAATGTATTTTGTAGTAAAAATACATATAACATCATTGAACAAATGTAGGGTTGGCCTCGGATTCACGAACCTATATCATTACCATTTGTATATTTATTAATTCACATATTTGTAATCGAACTAATTCATATATTATATCTTAAGTTATATATTCTATATATTTAAAATAATTAATATTTATATAGTTATAATAATACTAAAATAATGATAATAATAATATTAATCTTTGATAAAAACGAAAAATTTAATATTTTTAGTAGTCTTACTAATAATAACAATAATAACAATAATGGTAATAATATTAACATTGTTAATAATAATACTAGTGCTTATATTAATATTAATAATGATAATTTTAGTAGTAATAATAATAAGAATGATAAAAATAATTTTAATGATGTTAAAAGTAATAATAATAATTTTACTAATAAAAATACTAATGAATTAATTTGAATTATATTAATGACTAATGATAATCAAATTAGAAATATTAGTAATAATCATTTTTATCATAACAATGATATTAATTAATAATAATGATAATAATAATATAAATTACCTTTAAAACAAACTCCAAAAACAAATCAAACACCCACTCCCGGGGTCGAACCCGCGACCACTTCCACATCCAACATAAACCTAACCGTTCCTCTACCTTAGTCTTTATGTTTTAGTTTTGCTTGTAATCTTTATAACTCGATACTATCTGTATTTCCCCTTCTCTTTTAAACGTCATGGGCTTCTTCCGGCCCAAACAAATTCAATGAGTTCAGCCCAACAAGTATAATAAAATCATAACAACCCATTTCTGATTTATCTCGGTCCTGTTAGTTATGCCGCAAGATTTAAATCGCCAACCCTAAAAATTTCGATGTTTTATTTATATTTTTTTTTTAACAGTCAACAAGTGGGGTTCTCTATAATTGTATTGGTCGGCCATTAGAAGAAGATACATCAACCACGTTCTTCATTTACATTTATATTCATCTTCTTCATATCATCATTCGACTACAATCGCCATCATCATCATTACCGAAATCCTTTTTACCTTTTCATCATTATTATCACCGGAAAAAAAAAACAGAAAAGACGAGTGGCAGGAACGAAAAGAATAGAGTAGCAGTACATCAAGTTCATAGTGATCAAAGGTATTGTGGTTTATTCTTGACCAAAACAGAATTTAGTGTTTGTTTGATCTTGTAACAACAGTATAGTAGGTTCTGGGTTGGGTTTATAAACGAATCAGGAACCTTGGCTGCAGTTCGAAAGAAAGAAGAAGAGAGAAATAAAGAGGGAAAGAAAAAAAATAAAAATAAAAAAAATAAAGGTTGCAGTGGTTGATCGTTTGGAACTGTGAAGTGATGGGGGTGTTCCTTGATGGTTCACGACTGCACACAGCAGCAGAAATAGCTGCTATTTTTCAGTTTCTTGTTAGACAGAAACGTAGAAGTTAATCGAAAATGAATTGAAAAGAGGGTGTCGACGGTTCAAAGGAAGAAATATATCTTTTTTTTTTTTCTTTTGGCAATGACTAGCATCATATAAAGGATAAAAAAAAATTCGTTACAGCTGGATGGATGTTGATATGTTCACGGGCCTAACAGATGGATCAGAAAAAGATAAAAAAAAATACAGAAAAATGTTTACCAGGGACGCCTAATTTCAGATATATATTGACTAGATTTCTTTTTTTTTTTTATATATATTATCAGCTTACTATATCCATATTTATCTATATATACCGTATTTAATTAATCTTTACAGTATTTGTATCTGTATAAATATTAACGTACATATATATATATATATATATATATTTATACCTAATTTTTAAATATCTACATATATATCCGTATTTATATATGTGGTTTATATATTTGTTTATATATATCAATTTCTTAAATTTTGAATATTAACTAGAATAATTATATTAATACCATTAATATTAATATTAATAATACTAATAATAATATTGTTAATAATAATTTTATGATTAAAAACAGATAATGACAAATTATGATAATATTAGTACTAGCAATAATGATAATTTTAATTACTTATAATGAAAATAATAATATTATGACATTTATACATTAACTTGTAATTACATATAATATATTGGCCTTACACTTCATTTATTATGTAATACATATTATATATAATAAACCCTTTTTTATTTTTTTTATCATTATTATAATATAATAATTATTAATAGTAATCTTATATATTTATATATATATACACATATATATATATATATAACAAAACTATTGTTCGTGAATCGTCAGGCACGGTCAAAAGGTAATTGATTACCTAAATATAGGTTCCAACTTTCTAGACTCAATATAACATATTTTGCTTGTCGTGTCGGAGACATATAGAGATTAGGGTTTAATTTTGGTCGGAAATTTCCGGGTCGTTACAATATATATATATATATATATATATATATATATATATATATATATATATATATATATATATATATATATATATATATATATATATATATATATATATATATATATATATATATATATAAGTAGTAATATTATTATAAAAGGGGGTTTTTTACCGTTTAATGACCGGTTTGTCGATTTTATATTTTTAAGCGTAAAGATAAATGACAATAATTAAAGTGCGTAAAATATATAAATGACGATAAATAAAATAACAATAAATAAAATTGCGATGGAATATGAAATAAAAGGATTATGCTTATTTAAACTTCCGTAATCATGATGTTTAACGTTTTGATTTTAATTAATTGTTACTCGGGTTAATTGTCCTTTGTCATGGTTTATTTGATACCTATCTGGTTTTTATCCATAATAGTCCATCGGTCATAAATATAAAGTGCGAGTGTCCTCGTCAAATTACCCTTATACCCGAAGTCAAATATTCCAACTAATTAAGGATTTAAACTGTGATGCAGTTATCACTTCTGTCAACAATTACACCAGTTATCACTGTATGTAATCCACCCCTGTTTTGATTAGATATGAATATTAATTTACCCACTTGATCAGTTTGAATAATCAATTACCCAACCCGAATAATTAATTAAATGATTATAATAGATTCCATATGAACGTCACTAAATAGGACAACCATAATCATTATTAATTATTAGGATAATTAATTTGAAGATAGGTTCGACAGACTCCAATGAGTTGTCACTCAATTAGACAATACCCCCCATCTATTAATAGTCAATAGTCCAATTTCCACAAGTGTCGGTCTTTTGCCCAAACCTTAATTATGGTACAAAATCCAATAACCCCGTCTTAATATTTAGTCAAACATCACGATTACTTCGGCTTAAATAAGCATAATAATAACTTAGTTACGAGACATTAATTTAAAAAGGAAGAACATAACTTACAGTGATTATTAATCGTGTAGCGTTACACGGACAGAGTTTCGACTTTAAAACCCGTAAAACATTCCTTACAATAACCCAATTATTATTAAACTTAAACTAAAATTAAAATTAAAATTATAAATATATATATTACATGTAAAGAGAAAGAAAGAAGAAAAGGTGTCCATAAATCGATCAAATGAATTGCCTTTTATAGGCAAATATTGAATTGAAATTTTCACTTATGACCCCTTAACTATGCTCAATTAACAACTTTTTATTATTTATTATTATTCTTATTATGAATTATTTAAATATTATATTATATTCTTGAGCATAGTTAACTTGTAATTTTAGCTCCGTTGCGTCGAGCGTTGATAGTTGGCTCAGGTACCGGTTCCGAATTTTCGAACGTCCTTTCGTATAATTTAATATCTTGTACTTTGCGTTTTGTAACTTGTACTCTTGTCATTTTTAGACGTTTCTCATTAATAATTTGAACCACTTGAATTGTATCTTATACATTTGAGCTTTTTGGACGTTTGCGTCTTCAAATCTTCGTTTTCGCCATTTGTCTTCGCACTTATTTATTTAAACAATTACAATGAAAATATAATACAATTACATATGAAAACCTATTATTTAAAAGGGATATTGCTATGAAATATATGTTCCTTTTTAGCCTTATCAACATGCATACATCTTCTCTTCCGTAGATGAAGTGCGGTTGGTTCATCCTCTCGATTGAGATGTTTTTCAAGAATCATGAAGAGTTTGAACGCAGATTGTAATCGTCAAGATACAAATGAGGTTTAAGATGAAATCAAGTGGCAAACTTGAAGAAATATTTAGTTTCATATATTATAATCAATATTTTAATTCATTTTAATTGTCCAATGTTATTAGTCCACAGTCGATAGTCCACAGTTAACAGTCGAATAATTCATACATAGTTTAATATATAATATTCGAATTAATTAATACGTATCGTGACCTGTGTACATGTCTCAGACTCGATCACAACTCAAAGTATATATATTATTATAGAATCAACCTCAACCCTGTATAGCTAACTCGATCATTACTGCATATAGAGTGTCTATGGTTATTCCAAATAATATATATAGATGCGTCGATATGATATGTCAAAACTTTGTATACTTATCCCGATATTTAAAGTGCGTAAAATAAATAACAGAAATTAAATGACGATAAATAAAATTGCGAGAATTAAAATTTTGATAATTAAATGTAATAGGGAATTAACAATTAGCTAGGAACAGTTAGCTAGGATTCTGTTAGCGTGGATTCTTAACAAAATTTCCCATAGTTAATTTGTTTGTTTCTAACAAATTTTATTTTGTCCAATGTTTTCTTCATTATGCCACTTGTTGGATTCTGATAGGTTAAAATCCAAATATGAAATTGAATGAAAATGGTTATTCTGTGGTGAACGGATTCGTATATCTGTGGATGTAAGTAGAATATTAAATGACTGTTGAATCAGCTTCGAAGAATGTACAGTGTAATTTATTAATGTGAAATCTAAATATTTCTAGGGTATTACCTACCCGTTAAAATATTTTCACCATTAACAGTTTGTACGAAAGAATTTTCAATTATAATCTTTATGAAAATATATATACATATATATTTTCTTCAGATGTAATTATGGATTTAATGAGTCAATTTGATATTAAACTCATTTGATTTTCGGTTTGAGCTAGAATAAATAATCTCTAAAACTTTTAGAAACCACATATTCTTCGCAGAATATTTCTTCAATAAAGTTATAAATTAATACTTCATCGTTCATTGTTGTTGGTACTCCTTGATATCTATGGTGCGTATGACGTTGATGTTCGTGTGACAGATTGGGAAGTTGAGGTTTGCGATGCGGTTGTTGTTGGTAGTGATAATGGTACTGTTGGCATTGGTGATGGTGGTATTGGTTATGCTGCTGGTGCTGCTGATGGTGGTACTGTTGCTGTCGGTGCTACAAGTGTTGTTGGTGCTGAGGTTGGTGATGATGTTGGTGTAGTAAGTATAGCTTGTAAATCACGCACCATTCTTGTCAGGGTTTCTATCCTACCCTCTATCATTTCTATCCATCCACTCATCTGATTCGATAGATCTTGATTATCAATTCGAAGTTCCCTAACTTCTTCTAATATTCCCCTTCGATTGGTATTTGGAAGTAGTGGTTGAATATTTTCTGAGATTGCAGTAATGCGACCTTCGAGGTAGAAAACTTTAGCAAGAAGGGTGAATACAGTGTTGCTCATAGGTTCACCGGTGAGTACATCATTTTCTCCGATGTTAGGAGGTAAGTTTGGTACACGGTAGGGCTCGCCTTCTTCATTTCTCCATCGAATGAGTAAGTCTCGGACCCACCCCCATCTCCTCCAGAAGGAAAAATAGCTAAATGGTGGAGACACTTCGGGTTCATTGACTTCGGAGTCTACTTCAATACGCATCTAGAAATTGCTTTCGGAACTAATGGAATCCAAGCTAGGTGTAGGATCCATCTCTTATGATCAGTTAGAGGATTTTCGATATGAAATGATTTTCGGTTATCGGATAATATTCTAAATATATAGAATATCTAATATAGTACAGAAGATCCCGTAAATTACGAAGGGAATTAAGGAAACGTGTCAGATAAAGTCTACAGTAACAGATACGCTAAGATATGAATTTTTTTCTATACACTATTCATGCAATCATTGCAGTAAGATGTGTCTAGACTAAAAATAATAAGCAGGTAATTTCCTAAGGATGATAAGCAGGTGATTTTTGACACAAAAGGATATGCAAAACTTTTGACATGCAGACATGGTCGAAGTCCAGACTCACTAATGCATCTAAACAACTATCAGTTAGACACACTAATGCAAGACATGGTCGCTAAGACCACCACTCTGATACCAACTTTCATGACCCGTCCTAATCCATCTGGACGAATACATTACATTTGGTTACATCGCGAGGTACTTGACCTCTATATGATACATTTTATAAATATTGCATTCGTTTTTAAAAGACAAACTTTCATTTACATCGACAGTTGATGGCATGCATATCATTTCATAATATATCCAACTATAATAGACTTAGTAATAATCTCGATGAACTCAACGACTCGAATGCAACGTCTTTTGAAATATGTCATGAATGACTCCAAGTAATATCTTTAATATGAGCAATTGCACAGCGGAAGATTTATTTCATACCTGAGAATAAACATGCTTTCAAGTGTCAACCAAAAGGTTGGTGAGTTCATCAGTTTATCATAATAATTCATTTCCATCATTTTAATAGACCACGAGATTTTCATTTTCATTTCTCATAAATATACGTCCCATGCATAGAGACAAAAATATCATTCATATGGTGAACACCTGGTAACCGACATTAACAAGAGGCATATAAGAATATCCCCTATCATTCCGGGAAATCCTTCGGACATGATAAAAACAACATCGAAGTACTAAAGCATCCGCAACCATGGATGGGGTTTGTTAGGCCCAATAGATCTATCTTTAGGATTCGCGTCAATTAGTAGATCGGTTTACTAATTCTTAGGTTACCAAGCAAAAGGGGCAAATTCGGCTTCGATCATTCACCCATATAATATAGTTTCAATTACTTGTTTCTATTTCGTAAAACATTTATAAAAATTACGCATGTATTCTCAGCCCAAAAATATAAAGGGTAAAAAGGCAAATGAAACTCACCATACTGTATTTTATAGTAAAAATACATATTACGATATTGAACAATGCTGGGTTGGCCTCGGATTCACGAACCTATACCATTCGTATATATATATTAAAACATATAGTCGTAACTGAACGAATTTATTTATTATATCTTTAATTTGTATATTTAATTTGTGTGTATATATTTAAAATGGTAAATCTTCACATAGTTATAATAATATATCTATATTTATATACAAACATGATTAAATGTTATATTTAAAAATCGATAGTTATGTTATTTATATGTAATTATGTAACTAACATTAATAGGTTTGATATATATATTTATGTGAAATTCTAATATAATTTTAGTATATACAGTATGTATATTCTATGTACAAAATGTTTATCTGTTTTAAAAAAAAAATAGTTCTTGGTATTAATAATGATGATATTAATAATCCTATTACTTCAAAATAATACTTATTCTGTTAATAATATTTATAACAATCTTATTATTAATGGTAATCTTAATAAAATATTTTTGTTAATAATAATCATAATTGTAACTAGGGTTATGATAATAATAATAATAATAATGGGTAATTAATACTTGTATTAGTAATAATATTAATAATAATAATTAATATTCGTAATACTTAATAATAATAATACTAATAATAATTATAATTCTAGTTCCTAATGATAATAATAATTATAATAATAGTCATAATATTCATAACCTTTAATGATAATAATAATAACATCAGTAATACTTATAATTCTTATAACTATGATATTAATAATAATAATTACAATAATACTAATAATAACAATAACAATAATAATCATAATCATAGTAATAACAATAATAATAATAATAATAATATTAATAATAATAATAATAAAAAATAATAATAATGAAATAATGAAACTACAATAAAAGGGCTACCTTAATTAGATTGTGTTAAAAAAAGAAACTGTCGATGTCGGGACTCGAACCCGTGACCTCTCGTAAACCCGAACCAACATCCAACCATCACTCTGCCGTCTGTTTATCTGAATATTATCCACTCCTAAATTTATTTAAACTGTTTAATTATCTTGATTCCATTTTCTTCTTCATTACAAAAACTAGATCGACCAGTGACTCACAAAAACATAATAGCAAAATTTATTTGGTTTCGTTTAGGTTAAAAATATGAAACAGAAACATTTAGTGGTTGTTTAAATTAAATTAAACAGAATAAAAATAAAATAAAAGGGCTGTGACTGAAATAAAAACGCGTTCTTGAACTCAAACATCAAACTCAAGATTTAGGATGTTATAGATCACGATTCCTAAATGGAATATGTCCTAAATACATCCTATAAACTTCCTGGGCCATCAATTTAACTTAAAACGTAAACATAAGCTCGAATTCGTTTATTGAAAATCTGTTTGACTTTTTAAACAAAAACTTTGACTCCATAATTCTCAAACATTATAAAGATTTGGAAACTCATAATTTGTAGAATGACTGAATAAAGGATTACTAACCATACTGAAATATTAGATTTTGAAATAAGTTTTGAGATTGAGTTGTTGATTAATTGAAGCAAGAACAGGGGAAACAATAGGGTTCGTGAAATTTCTTGAATTTTAATTGATAATTAGTAAGTAATTTGATTGATAATGTTGCTGAGGAGTCAACTGGTTCAGTAATCAAAGAAAGAATCATTCAATTTATTTAATGGGTGAATACCTACTTTAATAATTAAACAGCAGAAGAAATAAATATATATATATATATATATATATATATATATAAACAATACTGATAACAACTTGCAACGGATTTTGTTTAGTTCTGTGTTTAATTTTTAACTTGTTAACAGATTATGAGACAGGAAATCGAATCACAATCAAAATATATCGACTAAATAGAATGAAAACAACTTCTGTTAGATGTCTTTATCCCCTTTTCTTTTATATATATTTAATTAGTATTAATAATTAATAATTATGTTAATAATAATAATCTAAATAAAATAATACTGATTATATCTATATCTAACAGCATATATATATATATATATATATATATATATATATATATATATATATATATATATATATATATATATATATATATATATATATATATATATATATATATTTGTATTTATCTATCTTCATTTACGTATATATTTTATATTTATTTATTTTTAAAGTTTATAATTAATCATAATATTAAGTAATACTCTTAATATTGTACATAAGAATAAATAATAATTCAAGTTTATAATAATATAATAGTAATAATAATATTACTACTAATGATGATTATAATAATTACTATAAAATGTATAACAATAATACTAATTATAATAATGTTAATATCATTAATAATAACAATGTTATCAATACTGAAAATAATAATAATATTACCATAATATTTATTTCTAACTTGTAATTACAGTTAATATATTATTATTACAATTTATTAATTGTATCATTTTATTAGTTATCTAATGTATAGAATATTTAATATTTATATATTTTATGAATTTACAATATACATGTAATCTTAATTAGATATAGAAGTCATATATATATTTATTTCAATAACAACCTAATTATTCTATATATTATTTATATTTTAATTCAATTGATTAAAGTATATTTATTAATTTTTAAAATATTATATATATACCTATAATCATATTTGTATGTATATATATATTTACACTTATTTGTTCGTGAATCGTTGGGAATAGTCAAAGGTTAACCGAATCATAAAAATAATTCAAAAATTTTGTAACTCAATATTATAGACTTTGCTTACCGTGTCGAAATCATATAAAGATTAAGTTAAAATTTGGTTGGAAATTTCCGGGTCGTCACATGCTGTAGACAATCTAGGCTGCTGTAGTTATTATGCCTGATCACGTTCTTGCTACATGTCTACTATTCGCTGTACCGACTAGGAGAATTTATTTTTCCTAGTTCAGATGCTTTTCTGAACCCTTTTCCCACTCGTCTAACCCTAAGGACTGGTATTGTAATCCACCGGTTACTACTGTTCCACCGTTCCAGAGATCGAAACATTACTTCACGCAACCAAGGAGGAGTACCCCTCAGATTACACTGTGATGACCCGGAAATTTCTGACCAAATTTAAACTTAATCTTTATATAAATTCAACACGATAAGCAAAGTTTGTAAAGTTGAGCCTCGAGAAATTTTAAAATATTTTTATGAATTCAATTGACCTTCGACTACTCTCGGCAATTCACGAACAATTAAGTGTATATAGATATGTGTGTATGTATATAAAAATAATAATTCGAAATATAATTTGAAGTATTATACGTTGTTGTTATTAAAAAAATTAATAAAATAAAAATGGGATATTATAATAATTATTATTTAAAAATATATCTCTATATATAAATAAAATATATTAAATGATTGTAATACTCGTTTGATGTTTCGATGGATATTAAGCAAGTTAAATTCAAACTTATGTAATTTCAAAATAAACGGTGATCCGAAAATAAGTTATATGAATTATAACTTTGTTAAAAATATAATTAGAATCTATTTGATTAGTTTTAACATTTATTATTTTTACTTAGGCTTGGGAGCTATTAGTTAATTTAATTTTATTTAATAATTGTAAATAATTAATGGCCAAATTTTTATACATTAATGACTAAAATAAATAAATATATTTAACTTAAAAATTTGGAATTTATCTGAGTACTTTTTATCCGCCACTGATTATCAATGGAGCACGAAATAACAATTCGTCAAAACACGGGTCAAGAAAGTAAGGTGGCTATTCTATTCAATCACTGATGTACTATGGTTATTATTTTTCTCTTTTTTCAACTTGACACCATAAAGTGTTCCACTAATTGATATATCATATATATTAAACATATATATGTTATATATATATATATATATATATATATATATATATATATATATATATATATATATATATATATATATATATATATATATATATATATATATATATATATATATATATATATATATATATATATATATATATATATCTTAATATATATATGCAAGATATCCAAATGCAGAGAATCCTCTTGGTTCTTCTCCCACTTGCACACACTTTCTGTTTCTTTTCCTTTTCTTATTCACTTTTCATTGCTCACTTTTCATAAGTTTTACGTACAAACAAATCATCACCACATTTTCCTTTCTACTAAATGACATTTGAGTGACTGCTTCACTATTTGCTTTACACTAATCATTCTGTGTTTGATTCCTCCATTCACTAAATCCTATAATCTATATATTCATACATAATATATAGATAGTTAAAAGGCACTCAAACATTACCATCACCTTCCATTTCTTTCGTCACTTACAACCGATCACCTCACAGTCGGTTACCATCTACAACCCATTGAAAAACTACCTCAATTTTTTTTTCATGTTTCAAATCGAACTGCCTTGCCTCTACTACGCTTATCTTTTCTATTTTCTAGTCATGAACGACCACCGAATACACCACCTTGTTTCATTTTTTTTGATCACCATAAACAACCACTAATCCATTACAATTAATTGTCAAAACCAACACTTTTAAGCATGCTACTGTTCGATTTTTTTGTTGCTACAAACCGCTGTTATTAATTCGTGATTGTTGCAAGTTAATCCAGCCAAAACAGCACAGCTTAGATGGTTAAGGGTGTGGTTGTTAGATGAGAGGTCGTGGGTTCGAACCCAGGCCACTACAATATTTTTTTAATTATCAAGAGAAACTGTTGGGCCATATTCCTCTAAGTTGGGCCATGAACGATTTATTGATGTTGGGCTGTATACTTGCTGGTAGAGCCGTGATGATTCAGTTGGGCCGAGAGCCCGGTTAAGTTTGCTATGAGGTTTAATGAAGAAAAAAAGGTAGAAACAGAAAATCGGTTAAAAGAATTTGTATGGTATCAATTACAGAAAAAGATCAGACAGAGGGATGGTTTAGGTGTTAGTGTTTAACTGAGAGGTCTCAGGTTCAAGCCTGGACTGAGGCAGTTTATTTTCTTTTTGGAGCTTTTCCTTCAAAGGTAGTCTTATTATTATTAATATTTTTATTAGTATTATTATTATTATTTCTGTTATTAGTATTGTTGTTAAGTAAAAGTATTATTATTATTATTATTAATATCATTAACATTATTATATCACAAATATTATTATTTTTATTAACATACAATATTTATTTATTTTTATTACTAATATTATCATTATTAATATTAGTCTTATCATTAATATTATTATTATCATTTTTACAAAATTATCGTTATTAAAACTACATTATTATTATTATTATTATTATTATTATTATTATTATTATTATTATTATTATTATTATTATTATCATTATCATTTTTACTACTAATATCATTATTTCTATTATTACTATTTTTAAAAATGATTATTAGTTATTGTTATTATTATCGTTATAAAGATATTACAACTTTTCAATTATCAGTATTATTTTATCAAATAGATATTAGTTACATAAAATATACCTAGTACCTATAACCTTCCTCTACTTTTATAATAAGTAAGATATATAAAATAAATATATTTAAGCTGTGAATGGAACACATAAATCATTAAAATAACAGATATATATCACTGATAATAACATATAAGTTGTTCGAATTCCGTTACATATGTTAATATACATAATTGAATATAGGTTCGTGAATTCGAGGCCAAGCCTATACTTGTTCAATGACGTCATATGTATTTTTACTACAAAATACAGTATGGTGAGTTTTATTTGCTCCCTTTTTAAATGCTTTTGCAATATATATTTTTGGGACTGAGAATACATGCGCTATTATTATAACTATTTTACGAAATAGACACAAGTAATTGAAACTACATTATATAAATGAATGGATCGAAGCCGAATATGCCTCTTTTAGCTTGGTAGCCTAAGAATTTGGGAACAGACCCCCAAATTGACGTGAATCCTAAAGATAGATCTATCGGGCCCAAGAAGCCCCATTCTGGAATTTGGAATGCTTTAGTACTTCGAAATTATCATGTCCGATGGGTATCCCAGAATGATGGGGATATTCTATATGCATCTTGTTAATGTCGATTACCAGGTGTTCAATCCATATGAATGATTTTTGTCTCTATGCATGGGACGTATATTTATGAGAAATGGAAATGAAAATCTTGTGGTCTATTAAAATAATGAATTTTATTGTTTTATGATAAACCTATGAACTCACCAACCTTTTGGTTGACACTTGAAAGCATGTTTATTCTTAGGTATGAAAAAAATCTTCCGCTGTGCATTAGCTCATATTAGAGACATTACTTGGAGTCATTCATGACATATTTCAAAAGATGTTGCATTCGAGTCGTCGAGTTCATCAAGATTATTATTAAGTCAATTATAGATGGATATATTATGAAAGGGTATGCATGCCGTCAACTTTCGATGTAAATGAAAGTTTGTCTTTTAAAAACGAATGCAATGTTTGTAAGATGTATCATATAGAGGTCAAGTACCTCGCAATGAAATCAACTATTGTGAATCGTTTATAATGTATATGAACGGGTCCTTTTAGTTGGTATCAGAGCGATGGTCTTAGCGAACCAGGTCTGCATTAGTGTGTCTAACTTATAAGTCGTTAGGATGCATTAGTGAGGCTGGACTTCGACCGTGTCTGCATGTCAAAAGTTTTGCTTATCATTTTTGTCAGAAATTATCTGCTTATCATCCTTAGGAAATTACCTGCTTATCATTCTTAGTCTAGACATGTCTTATTGCCTCTATTTTATAGATAGTGTATAGATAAATACATATCTTAGCGTATCTGTTATTGTTAGCTTTGCCTGACAGCTTCCGTAGATTCCTCCGTAACTTATGGGATTTTATTATTATATATGCATATGTAAATTATGTATTGCAGGGTACTAATCTACATCCTATAATTTATTTCTTATCGAAAATCCTTTATCTAATCGTACGAGATGAATCCCTCAATCAGTTCGAGTCCCTCAGATTTTGATAGATATTCCGATAGTTATTCCGACAGCTATTCTGACATGAATATTCACCTAAGCTCCGAAAGCAGTGTTACCAGAATGAATCAACCAGTCATCCATCCCCAATTCATCTGATGGGTTCGTAGTCGACTTAATTAATGGAGACGCGAAGAAGGCGATCCTTTCCACCAACCAAATTGCCCTCTTGGTGAAGAACCTGAAGTATCTGAAACACCATTTTCAGCCTCATTTCCAGAGTAGTTCGACACGATTATATTCTATCCACAATTCTAAACCTTATTCATCCTCTCGTTCCGACCGATAATCATCCCGGAATAATAGAAGAAGTTAGCGAACTTCTTGCTCGAGTAATCAATTTGGAGAATATGGTGCAAAATTTACCAGCTTCAGCAACATCACCGGCACCAACAGTACAACCAAACAACCCAAGTTTCAACATCACATGCCTCAACATCTCATTCTGTACCTCGAGAGTAATCATCGTTCTACATGACGTTCTACATCATTTATCTTCGTTCTACATGATGGTTATGTAACCTCTAATGTTTTAGAGATTATGTACTCTAGTTCTAACCATAAACCAAATGAGTTTAATATCATATTAACTCATTAAATCTATATTACATCTGAAGAAATATATATATATATATATATATATATATATATATATATATATATATATATATATATATATATATATATATATGAAAGTATATTTTCATAAAGATTGAAATTAAAAATTCTTTTGTACAAACTGTTAATGGTGAAAATATTTTAACGGGTAGGTAATACCTGAGGAATATTCAGATTTCACATTAATAAGTTACACTGTACATTCTTTGAAGCTGATTCAACAGTCATTTACTATCCTACTTACATCCACCGATATACAAATCCGTTCACCACAGAATAACCATTTTCATCCAATTTCATATTTGGATTTTGATTTATTAGAATCCAACAAGTGGCATAATGAAGAAAACATTTGACAAAATAAAATTTGTTAGAAACAAACAAAATAACTATGAGAAATTTTGTTAAGAATCCATGCTAACTGTTCCTAGCTAATTGTTCCTAGCTAACTGATTACATTTTATTTACCGCAATTTAATTATCGCAATTTACATTCTCGCAATTTTATTTATCGTCATTTAATTTCTGTTATTTACTTTACGCACTTTATTTATCGTCATTTAATTTCTATTATTTATTTTACGCACTTTAAATATCAGGACACGTATACAAGGTTTTGACATATCATATCGACGCATCTATATATATTATTTGGAATAACCATAGACACTCTATTTGCAGTAATGATAGAGTTAGCTATACAGGGTTGAGGTTTATTCTTAAGTAATATATATAGTTTGAGTTGTGATCGAGTCTGAGACATGTACACGAGTCACGATACATATTAATTAATTCGAATATTATATATTAAACTATATATGAATTATTGGACTGTTAACTGTGGACTATCGATGGTGGACTAATAACATTGTACAATTAAAATGAATTAAAATATTGATTATAACATATGAAACTAAACATTTCTTCAAGTTTGCCACTTGATTTCATCTTAACCCTCATTTGTATCTTGACGATTACAATCTGCGTTCAAACCTTTCATGATTCTTGAAAACACCTCAATCGAGAGGATAAACCAACCGCACTTCATCTATGGAAGAAAATATTGATGCATATAGTTATGCACCTGTCAACATTCGGAACCTGAGTAAACATTTAACACGTATCTGTGCTAATTCCTTTAGTGTTATTATTACCCAAAATAACTTGGTAATTCCTTTCAAAGTAGCAAATTTTGTCACAGCTCCAGCAAGTCAACTTTGACTTTTCATTCGAAACAACCTTATTATCACCTTGATTTATATGTGTGTTCTTTTATTGTTACCGGAGAACCTTTTATATTCTACCATATTACCCTCAGTGTTTAGTCATCTAAAAACACAATTCTCTTGAAACCACCTCGGATTGATAACCGATGATTCAGGTATGGTAGCATTAAATACAGAGGAAACAGAAAAATTGTAGATGGTCTAAACGGCCAAAAGTTTAATGATAAAGAATAGTATGTTGGAAAAGCTTAGAAAAGTTGGAATGGGAAAATGGATTGAGCTAACCACGAAGGAGACCAAGGAAAAATACAAGGACCATACCATATATACAAAGAATCCAGGTAATTCTGGATCTGATGAAACCTTCAACGAATATCTTGCTCCGTACTCACGTTAAAAATCTTGCGGAAAATCTTTCTTCATCAACCATCGAACTTTGAAATTCCAAAATATCATCATAAATATCTTCGATATTTCTGAGGATATTTTCATAAATATTCTCGTCCGAAATTATATACCTCTTCGTGCTTCCTGTGTTTCATTATATTAGAAACTTCTGTAAAATCTAAGTTTAGTTTATGAATGAATTCTAGAGAAATGTAAGGAAATTGATGCATGAGTTAGTATAATATAATGACACTTGATCAACGTGATTATATTACAGTAAGTCATGCTGAGTTTCTAATGAAACGTGATAATTCATAGACCATAACATCATCATGTGCCATGTCACATAACTCTTTTATTCTGCTTAACTTTTGAACATATCAAGAAGGTATATTCTTGATAGTTCTATTCTCAGTAATTCAGGTAATTTGACAAATCAAATTGTGCTACTACTTTTCCTTTCTGCCTTATATATTATGATAATTCGAAACTCCATACTTACGAATTCTGGACCGTTACTCACTTTATTAGAGATCGAGAAGATAATAAAATGGCAAAGAGATCCAAAATATAAGAAAAAATATAAAGCCCAATAACAACACGGAGATTACAAATCGTTAACACGAATAGCATTATAAAGACACGGTATAATTAAGAATAGTATCACCCCAAGGTAATAGTAGAAGTAAACACATTTTTCTGGTGGAAGATTAAAAAGAATAATGACAGAAATGATAATTAGGAAGATATCAGGGATTAGGATGGAATTAAGCATTTTCACAATCTTTTGGATGTATGAACTAAAAAAGTAAGTATAGGAATGGTGAGAATAATAGAACGGAAGAGCTTAATTTATAATAGAAAAATCAGACGTAACAATCGAGGAAGATCACCGTATTTAATTATAGAGATCTTAATTTCCTTATTCGTCGAAGAATCAAATCTTTTAGATTTCGAAGATTTTCTCTAAATCCTTTGAAATTCCAAAAATCAACCGTGACTACGTCAAAAGTTAAGACAAATCCTTAATTTCCTCATTTCACTTTTTTGTGATAGCTTCGTTTGTACTCTTCGAATAATCGAATCGTTTTATCCATATTACTCAATGATGATAAAACTCTATTTATCAACTCATATTCGTCATGAAAATATTTTTATTGTTAGCCATGATCACCTCACTCAAATTTCGGGACGAAATTTCTTTAACGGGTAGGTACTGTGACGACCAGGAAATTTCTGACCAAATTTAAACTTAATCTTTATATAAATTCGAAACGATAAGAAAAGTTTGTAAAGTTGAGTCTCGAGAAATTTTAAAATATTTTTATGAATTCAATTGACCTTCGACTACTCTCGGCGATTCACGAACAATTAAGTGTGTATAGATATGTGTGTATGTATATAAAAATAATAATTTGAAATATAATTTGAAGTATTCTACGTTGTTGTTATTAAAAAAATTAATAAAATAAAAATAGGATATTATAATAATTATTATTTAAAAATATATCTCTATATATAAATAAAATATATTAAATGATTGTAATACTCGTTTGATGTTTCGATGGATATTAAGCAAGTTAAATTCAAACTTATGTAATTTCAAAATAAACGGTGATCCGAAAATAAGTTATATGAATTATAACTTTGTTAAAAATATAATTAGAATATATTTGATTAGTTTTAACATTTATTATTTTTACTTGGGGTTGGGAGCTATTAATTAATTTAATTTTTATTTAATAATTGTAAATAATTAATGGCCAAATTTTTATACATTAATGACTAAAATAAATAAATATATTTAACTTAAAAATTTAGAATTTATCTGAGTACTTTTTATCCGTCACTGATTATCAATGGAGCACGAAATAACAATTCGTCAAAACACGGGTCAAGAAAGTAAGGTGGCTATTCTATTCAATCACAGATGTACTATGGTTATTATTTTTCTCTTTTTTCGACTTGACACCATAAAGTGTTCCACTAATTGATCTATCATATATATTAAACATATATATGTTATATCTATATCTTGATATATATATATGTATATGTATATATATATATATATATATATATATATATATATATATATATATATATATATATATATATATATATATGCAAGATATCCAAATGCATAGAATCCTCTTATTTCTTCTCCCACTTGCACACACTTTCTGTTTCTTTTCCTTTTCTTATTCACTTTTCATTGCTCACTTTTCATAAGTTTTACGTACAAACAAATCATCACCACATTTCCATTTCTACTAAATGACATTTGAGTGACTGCTTCACTATTTGCTTTACACTAATCATTATTTTGATTCCTCCATTCACTAAATCCTATAATCTATATATTCATACATAATATATAGATAGTTAAAAGGCACTCAAACATTACCATCACCTTCCATTTCCTTCGTCACTTACAACCGATCACCTCGCCGTCGGTTACCATCTACAACTCATTGAAAAACTACCTCAATTTTTTTTCATGTTTCAAATCGAACTGCCTTGCTTCTACTACGCTTATCTTTTCTGTTTTCTAGTCATGAACGACCACCGAATACACCAACTTGTTTCATTTTTTTCGATCACCATAAACAACCACCAATCTATTACTATTAATTGTCGAAACTAACACTTTTAAGCATGCTACGGTTCGATTTTTTTTTTGTTGCTACAAACCGCTGTTATTAATTCGTGATTGTTGCGAGTTAATCCACCCAAAACAACAAAGCTTAGATGGTTAAGGGTGTGGTTGTTAGATGAGAGGTCGTGGGTTCGAACCCAGGCCACTACAATATTTTTTTAATTATCAAGAGAAACTTTTGGGCCATATTCCTCTCAATTGGGCCATGAACGATTTATTGATGTTGGGCCGTATACTTGCTGGTAGAGCCGTGATGATTCAGTTGGGCCGAGAGCCCGGTTAAGTTTGCTATGGGGTTTAATGAAGAAAAAATGTAGAAACAGAAAACCGGTTAAAAGAATTTGTATGGTATCAATTACAGAAAAAGATCAGACAGAGGGATGGTTTAGGTGTTAGTGTTTAACTGAGAGGTCTCAGGTTCGAGCCTGGACTGAGGCAGTTTATTTTCTTTTTGGAGCTTTTCCTTCAAAGGTAGTCTTATTATAATTAATATTTTTATTACTATTATTATTATTATTATTATTATTATTTCCGTTATTAGTATTGTTGTTAAGTAAAAGTATTATTATTATTATTAATATCATTAACATTATTATATCACAAGTATTATTATTTTTATTAACATACAATATTTATTTATTTTTATTACTAATATTATCATTATTAATATTAGTCTTATCATTAATATTATTATTATCATTTTTACAAAATTATCGTTATTAAAACTACATTATTATTATTATTATTATTATTATTATTATTATTATTATTATTATTATTATTATTATTATTATTATTATTATTATCATTATCATTATCATTTTTAATACTAATATCATTATTTCTATTATTACTATTTTTTAAAATGATTATTAGTTATTGTTATTATTATCGTTATAAAGATATTACAACTTTTCAATTATCAGTATTATTTTATCAAATAGATATTAGTTACATAAAATATACCTAGTACCTATAACCTTCCTCTACTTTTATAATAAGTAAGATATATAAAATAAATATATTTAAGCTATGAATGGAACACATAAATTATTAAAATAACAGATATATATCACTGATAATAATATATAAGTTGTTCGAATTCCGTTACATATGTTAATATACATAATCGAATATAGGTTCGTGAATTCGAGGCCAACCCTATACTTGTTCAATGACGTCATATGTAGTTTTACTACAAAATACAGTATGGTGAGTTTCATTTGCTCCATTTTTAAATGCTTTTGCAATATATATTTTTGGGACTGAGAATACATGCGCTATTATTATAACTGTTTTACAAAATAGACACAAGTAATTGAAACTACATTATATGGTTGAATGGATCGAAGCCGAATATGCCCCTTTTAGCTTGGTAGCCTAAGAATTTAGGAACAGACCCCCAAATTGACGCGAATCCTAAAGATAGATCTATCGGGCCCAACAAGCCCCATTCTGGAATTTGGAATGCTTTAGTACTTCAAAATTATCATGTCCGATGGGTGTCCCGGAATGATGGGGATATTCTATATGCATCTTGTTAATGTCGGTTACCAGGTGTTCAATCCATATGAATGATTTTTGTCTCTATGCATGGGACGTATATTTATGAGAAATGGAAATGAAAATCTTGTGGTCTATTAAAATGATGAATTTTATTGTTTTATGATAAACCTATGAACTCACCAACCTTTTGATTGACACTTGAAAGCATGTTTATTCTCAGGTATGAAAGAAATCTTCCGCTGTGCATTAGCTCATATTATAGACATTACTTGGAGTCATTCATGACATATTTCAAAAGACGTTGAATTCGAGTCGTCGAGTTCATCAAGATTATTATTAAGTCAATTATAGATGGATATATTATGAAAGGGTATGCATGCCATCAACTTTCGATGTAAATGAAAGTTTGTCTTTTAAAAACAAATGCAATGTTTGTAAAATGTATCATATAGAGGTCAAGTACCTCGCAATTGAAAGGACCCGTCCTAATCCATCCGGACGAAGTCCGTATCGATTATAAACGATTCACAATAGTTGATCACATCGCGAGGTACTTGACCTCTATATGATACATTTTACAAACATTGCATTCGTTTTTGAAAAGACAATATTTCATTACATCGAAAGTTGACGGCATGCATACCATTTTGTAATATATCTTGCTATAATTGACTTAATAATATTCTTGATGAACTCAACGACTCGAATGCAACGTCTTTTAAAATATGTCATGAATGACTCCAAGTAATATCTCTAAGATGAGCAAGTACACAGCGGAAGATTTCTTTCGTACCTGAGAATAAACATGCTTTAAAGTGTCAACCAAAAGGTTGGTGAGTTCATAGGTTTATCATAAAATCATAAAATTCATCATTTTGATAGACCACAAGATTTCATATTTCCATTTCTCATAAACATACGTCCCATGCATAGAGACAAAAATATCATTCATATGGATTGAACACCTGGTAACCGACATTCACATTATGCATATAAGAATATCCCCATCATTCTGGGATCCTCCATCGAACATGATATAAATTTTGAAGTACTAAAGCATCCGGTACTTTGGATGGGGCTTGTTGGGCCCGATAGATCTATTTTTAGAGTTCGCGTCAATTAGGGTGTCTGTTCCCTAATTCTTAGATTACCAGACTTAATAAAAGGGGCATATTTGATTTCGATAATTCAACCATAGAGTGTAGTTTCGATTACTTGTGTCTAGTTCGTAAAACAGTTATAAAAATAGCGCATGTATTCTCAGTCCCAAAAATATATATATTGCGAAAGCATTTAAAAATGGAATAATGAAACTCACGCATATAAATATTGTAAAACAGTTAATAAAGCATTTGCATGTATTCTCAGCCCAAAAATGTAAAGAGTAAAAAGGGAATCAAATGAACTCACCATACTGTATTTTGTAGTAAAAATACATATAACGACATTGAACAAGTATAGGATTGGCCTCGGATTCACGAACCTAAATCATTTATATATATGTTAACACATATAATGGTAATTGAACAAATTTATGTGTTATTAGTGAATTAGTTGTTATTTTAATTATGATTTTCATTAATAACCTAATTAATTACATTTATTAATATTTATAATAAAAATATCAATATAGTTATGTTATATGTAGTAAATATGGTTTTATATAACTAATAGTTGTTTGATACAATAATATTGATAAAAAGGTTATTTCATCCTATAATAATAATAATTAAAATGATAATTTATAAAAATGATACTTTTAATGATAATGAATACTAATAATAATAACTATAAAATAATGATTTTACTAATAATAATAATGCTAATATTAATACTTACATTTGTAGTGCTAATACTAAATAGTTATTTTAAATGATAATATTAATACTAATGATAATAATAATACTTTATGATAATACTTGTAACAATAATAATGGTAATACTATTAATTATACTAATATTAGTGATAATAATAATTAATTTAATAACAACAATAATTAATAATAATAATAATAACAATAATAATAATATTAATAATAATAATGAGAATAGCTACCTCATAAAATAGGCTTTAAAAAGAATGATGACTTTGCCCAGGCTCGAACCCGTGACCTCTTGCTCACTCGTTAACACCACAAATCACTCATCCATTTCTGTCTTTCTTATATAATATGAAACCCGTTAGTATTTAACTATTCTTTTCAGCCCATTTAATTGTTGCAGCCCAACTATATTTTGCAGCCCAAGGTTAATAATAAGCCCAAATAAAATTTACCAAGTAACTCTTATGGGTTTAGGTTCATCGTCAAATATCATTACGGTATAATCATCAATTCACATCGTGACATCACATAATCTTCAACCTATGTCATCGTGTAAAAAATCATATCATCATCTTATTTTAATCATAACCTAATCATCTTGTTAATCATCATCATCCTATATTATCGTTACCTAATTCGTCACCTTCATAACCATTATTTCACCATCTATTGTAATCACCTAGAATCACTAATCATAATCATTATAATACTCGTATATCAGGTATCATCATTATAATCTTAACATCATACTACCTAAAAGAAAGGTTGTTGGGTCTCGATGGTAACAAGAAGGCAGCGGCCCAAATCCAAAAGTCCACAAATATTTTGCAGCCCAACAATCAATTTAATAAGCCCGATTAACTTCTCGATTGCTTTGGACCGTATAACTTCATTTACAAGGTTGTTACGGAACTCCCAGAGAACAAAAAAAAAACGCATGTACCTATTATCATTACATCATCATTGACTCATCATCCACATACAGCTCGACACTAGTGCTCATACCCTACCATGATTTTAATATCTCAATGTATAACTTATTACCTCCTTGGTATAGTGTCGGTTAAAAGAGAAAGGGAGCACAATCCCACTTGAGTAATTTAATAACCACATATATTAGAGTTCTATAACCAAAATGTAAAAATGGGTCGGCCAATATTAAAAGGCATATGATGGTAGTTACTTTATTCTCATAACTCAATTCATATTTATTTCCATTGTTGTGGGTCTCGTACAGCAAAGGTGAAAACAATTGGGATGTGGTTTTTCAAACAAATAGAAAGAAGTAGCAAGGAAGGGTATTTGCTAGTGGCTTGTGTTGCTTGAGCAATAAAGTAACAGTCCGCTTTTAAATGGGTGGTGAAGGTGGTTGTTTTGGATGTCGAGTTTTAATGAAGATGAAACAGAAACGCAGTTGCAGTTTAATGGTTTAAGGGATTGGTGAAGTAGTTATGAACCATGGTTGTTTGGTGAATATAGTCGTCGAGTAGAAGTTCACGAAAGTGGTGGTTTTGAAACAGAAAAACAGTAGCAATAAACGAGTGGAATAGCAGCAGTTTTTACGTGGTTTTGGTTGAGTGCAGTTCGAAAAACAAAAGACTTTTAGCAACGTTGCAGCAGTTGATCGTGTAGCAAGAAAGAAACACCAAGAGGTGATGGTTGTGGTAATTTACACGATCGAAAACAGTAGCGGATAATAAGCATTTAAATGGGTTTTGTAGGGTGAAGTTCATGGTGACGGTTATCGATGGAAACAAATAGAGAGGGTGGTGTTCTTGGTCTGGGTTTTGTGTTGTACTACACAATAGGTGAAAGTGGTGATTTATCAATGGAAGTAGGAAACAGAAAAGAAGTAGGAAGTATACAAGAAAGTTGAGGTGGTTTGTTGTTCTTAGGGAAGGAGAAGTAAGAATAAGGTTAAAGGTGGTGACTATAGGGTGATGTGTGGTCTCAAAGGTGTTTAATTGTAGTTGTATAGTGTCGGTTTTCCATAACAATAATTGTAACAAAATGGACCAACGGTTGTTGAGCTGAATTATATCTCTAGTACTCTCTATTTGAGATGGGTGATTCATTATACATGCATAAATATAATATGATGTTAGGTTGTTTAAAAGAAACAAGGATAGTGACAAGTTTGTATGGTATGTGTGAAAGGAGAAAACACAATCGGGTAAAAGGAAAAGCAAATGTAAAGTAAATGTCTTCATTCAGCTCATGGATATAATTTAATAAGTTAAAGTATAATATAATATTAATAATAATTAATAATTATAATTATTAATGATAATGTAATAATAATATCTAATAATAATACAATTTATAATTAAGATATAACATATTACATGTTTCCAATTTTTATATAAAAATAATAATACTACAGATATTGATATTAATAATAAGAAAAATAATGTTAATAATAATATAACAAACATATTTTTAAATTACAATTATATATTATATGATTACATAGGTTGAATATTTAATATTTATTTATTTTAACAATACTTAATTTATATATATAGTTACGTTTTAATTAATTATTATAATATTATATTTTATTTTATTAATTTTTAATAACAACAATATATTATTCATTAAATTATATTTCGAACTATTATTTATATATACATACACATATCTATTTACAATTAATTGTTCGTGAATCCTCGGAAACAGTCAAAGGTAATTAAATCCGTGTAAACAGTTCAAAAGTTTTTAAACTCAACGTTACAGACTTTGCTTATCGTATCGAAATCAAATAAGATTCAAGTTTAAATTTGGTCAGAAATTCCCGGGTCGTCACAGTACCTACCCGTTAAAGAAATTTCGTCCCGAAATTTGAGTGTGGTTGTCATGGCTAACAATAAAGATGTTTTCATGACGAATATGAGTTGATGAATAGAGTTTTATCATCATCGAGTAATATGGATAAAACAATTCGATTATTCGAAGAGTACGAATGAAGCTATCATAAGAGAGTGAATTGAAGAAATAATGTTTCATCAAATCTTTTGACGTAGATATGGTTGATCTCCGGAATTTAAGGAATTTAAAGAAAATCTTTGAAATCTAAAAGATTCGATTCTTCGGCGAATAAGGAAATTAAGATCTCTATAATTAATGCAGAAATCTGCCTTGATTTCTTTGTCTGATATTTTTACTATAAATGAAATTCTTCCGTTTCATTACTTTCACCATTTCTATACTTTCTTCCTCTGTTCCTACTTCTAAAATATTGGGGAAATGCTCCATCCAGTTCAGATTCTTGATATTTTCTTATCTATGTATCTTTCATCCTTCTTTTCAATCTTCCACCAGAAAATCTGTTTACTTCTACTATTACCTTGGGGGAATACTATTCTTAATTATATCGTGTCTTTATATTGCTATTCGTATTAATATCTACGTTTTGTAACTTCTGTATTGTTATTGGGTTTTATATCTTCCCTTATATTTCAATGTCCCTGCTTTTGTCTCCTATAATTATTGTCATCCACAGTTAATGCGCTCTCTTATTTGCTGCGATATATACCCCCTTTCTATTTCGGAGCTTCATGCTTTGGTTTATTTTTCGCAAGTAACGGTCCAGAATTCATAGGTATGGAGTTTCGAATTATCATAATATACAAGATAGAAAGGAAAGGTGGTAGCACGATTTGTTTTGTCGAATTACCTGAATCACTGAGAATAGAACTATCAAGAAAATATGTTCTTGATATGTTTATATATCAGATAAAATGTAAGAGTCGTGTCACATGGCACATGATGCCGTTATAATCTGTGAATTATCATGTCCCATTTAGAACTCAGCATGACTTAATGTAATATAATCACGTTGATCAAGTGTCATTATATTATACTAACTCATGCATCAGTTCCCAACATTACTTCAATGACATTCATATTTTAAGCTAAAAATTTTACAGAATATAGAAATTAACAGTTTCTATATGATGTAATACTGATAGCACGAAGAGATTAATAATTTCAGATAAGAATAGTTATAAAAATATCTCCAGAAATATGGAGGATATTTATAATGAAAGATTCGATAATATTTCGGAATATCTAAGATCAGAGGATGATAGAAACTATTGTCTGCAAGGGTTTAGAGTAAGGAGCAAGATATTCACTAAAGACTTTAGCAGACATTGGATCATTTGGATTCTTTGAAGTCAAACTTATTCTTTGTGATTTGTCCATGGCTTTCTTCATAGTTTCGCATAATCTGCTTTTCGGTACTAAATTTTCTATTGAATGTTTCCAATATAATGATACACAGGAAGCACGAAGAGGTATATAATTTCGGACGAGAATATTTATGAAAATATCCTCAGAAATATCGAAGATATTGATGATGATATTTTGGAATTTCTAAATTCGATGGTTGATGGAGAAAGATTTTCTGCAAGATTTTAACATGACTTCGGAGCAAGATATTCTCTAAAGATTTCAATGGATCCAGAATTACCTGAATCCTTTGAATATAGGGTTTGGTCCTTGTATTTGTCCTTGGTCTCCTTCATGAGTAGCTCAATCTGTTTTTCAATACCCAATTTTCTATCGAACGTTCCCAACACTCCTTTCTTTATCATCAAACTTTTGGTCATTTAAACCATCTACCATTTTTCTGTTTCCTATGCATTTAATGCTACGATATCTGAATCATCAGTTATTAATCCGAGGTGGTTTCAGGAAAATCGTGTTTTTAGATGATTAAACACTGATGGTAATATGGTGGAATATGAAAGGTTCCCTGGTAACGATAAAAGAGCACGCATATATATCATCGTTATAATAAGGTTGTTTAGTACGAAAATTCAAAGTTGTCTTGCTGGAGCTGTGACAAAACTGGCTATCTCGAACAGAAGATGCAAGGTTATTTTTGGTAATAATAACGCTAAAGGAACTAGCACAGCTACGTGTTAAACGTTTACTCAGGTTTCGAGTGTTTTCAGGTGCATAACTATATGCATCAATCTTTTCTCCCATAAATGACGTGCGGTTGGTTCATTCTCTCGATTGAGGTGTTTTCAAGAATCATGAAAGGTTTTAACGCAGAATGTAATCGTGAAGATACAAATGATGTTTAAGACGAAATCAAGTGGCAAACTTGAAGAATTGTTTAGTTTCATATGTTATAATCAATATTTTAATTCATTTTTAATTGTCCAATCTTATTAGTCCACAGTCGATAGTCCACAGTTGACAGTTCAATAATTCATATATAGTTTAATATATCATATTTGAATTAATTAATACGTGTCATGACCCGTATACGTCTCAGACTCGATCACAACTCAAAGTATATATATTATTATAGAATCAACCTCAACCCTGTATAGAGAACTCGATCATTACTGCATATAGAATGTCTATGGTGATTCCAAATAATATATATAGATGCGTCGATATGATATGTCAAAACCTTGTATACGTGTCCCGATATTTAAAGTGCGTAAAATAATTAACAAAAATTAAATGACGATAAATAAAGTGCGTAAAGTAAATAACAGAAATTAAATGACGATAAATAAAATTGCGATAACTGAATTGCGATAAATAAACTGCGATAAATAAAATGTAATCAGTTAGCTAGGAACAATTAGCTAGGATTTTGTTAGCGTGGATTCTTAACAGAATTTCTCATAGTTAATTTGTTTGTTTCTAACAAATTTTATTTTGTCCAATGTTTTCTTCATTATGCCACTTGTTGGATTCTGATAGGTCAAAATTCAAATATGAAATTGAAGGAAAATGGTTATTTTGCTGTAAACAGATACGTATATCTGTGGATGTAACTACTATTTACATGTGGTATTGTAAACGTGAATCCTGTTGATAGATCTATGGATAGTAAATGACTTGAATCAGATTCGAAGAATGTACAGTATAACATGTTAATATGAAAGTTAAATATTTCCTCGGGTATTACCTACCCGTTAAAATATTTTCACCATTAACAGTTTGTACAAAAGAATTTTTAATTACAATCTTTATGAAAACATATATACATATATATTCTCTTCAGATGTAATCATAGATTTAATGAGTTAATATGATATTAACACATCTGATTTACCGTTAGAACAAGAATACATAATTTCTAAAACATCAGAGATTACATAATTGCCATGAAGAACGAAGGTAATTGATGTAGAACGATATGTAGAACGATGATTATACTCGAGGTACAGAATGAGATGTTGAGGCATGGATTGTTGAAACTTGGGTTATTGGGGGTACTGGTGCCGTTAGTGCTGAGGCTGGTGACGTTACTGGTGTTGGTGATACTGCGGGTGCTTGTAAATTGTGTACCGTGCTCTCTAAAGTTAATACTCGAGCTCGGAGTTCTCTAACTTCTTCTACTAACCCTGGTTGGTTATTAGTGTGAGGTAGAGATCGGATATCTTCTCTATTTCCGTTAATGGTAGCCTTAAGACGAAAAATTCTTGCAAAAAGGGTATAAACGGTGTTGCGAACGGGTTCGCCGGTGAGTGGGTCAAGTACTCCAAGGTTAGGTGGTAGATTCGGTTCATGATATGGAGTACCTTCTTCCCTTCTCCATAGGGTGAGTATGTGGCGAACCCACCCCCATTTTCTCCAGTAATCACGGTAGTTGATTGGTTGGTGTGCTCCTGTCACACTATCTTCGGAGTCAGATGAACTTGGTTGGTTCGTAGAGGCCATTTTACGCGATCTCAGAAAAGATTTTTGATATGAAGAGTTTAGTGATAGCAATTGATAGTTGGATGGTATTCTCAATGCATAATATGCATAGATATATAGTACCAGGTTCCCTTAAATTACGAAGAAATTTACGGAAGATATCAGGCAAGATCTACAGTAACAGATACGCTAAGATATGAATTGTCAGATACGCTAAGATATGAATTTTGTCTATACACTATTTATGCAGTCAATGCAGTAAAACGTGTCTAGACTAAGAATAATGAGCATGTAATTTCCTAAGGATGATAAGCAGATGATTTTCGACAAAAATGATAAGCAAAACTTTTGACATGCGAACACGGTCGAAGTCCAGACTCACTAATGCATCCTAATGACTTATCAGTTATGCATACTAATGTAGGCCTGGTTCGCTAAGACCACCGCTCTGATACCAACTGAAAGGACCCGTCCTAATCCATCCGGACGAAGTCCGTATCGATTATAAACGATTCACAATAGTTGATCACATCGCGAGGTACTTGACCTCTATATGATACATTTTACAAACATTGCATTCGTTTTTGAAAAGACAATATTTCATTACATCGAAAGTTGACGGCATGCATACCATTTCGTAATATATCTTACTATAATTGACTTAATAATATTCTTGATGAACTCAACGACTCGAATGCAACGTCTTTTAAAATATGTCATGAATGACTCCAAGTAATATCTCTAAGATGAGCAAGTGCACAGCGGAAGATTTCTTTCGTACCTGAGAATAAACATGCTTTAAAGTGTCAACCAAAAGGTTGGTGAGTTCATAGGTTTATCATAAAATCATAAAATTCTTCATTTTGATAGACCACAAGATTTCATATTTCCATTTCTCATAAACATACGTCCCATGCATAGAGACAAAAATATCATTCATATGGATTGAACACCTGGTAACCGACATTCACATTATGCATATAAGAATATCCCCATCATTCTGGGATCCTCCATCGAACATGATATAAATTTTGAAGTACTAAAGCATCCGGTACTTTGGATGGGGCTTGTTGGGCCCGATAGATCTATTTTTAGAGTTCGCGTCAATTAGGGTGTCTGTTCCCTAATTCTTAGATTACCAGACTTAATAAAAGGGGCATATTCGATTTCGATAATTCAACCATAGAGTGTAGTTTCGATTACTTGTGTCTAGTTCGTAAAACAGTTATAAAAATAGCGCATGTATTCTCAGTCCCAAAAATATATATATTGCGAAAGCATTTAAAAATGGAATAATGAAACTCACGCATATAAATATTGTAAAACAGTTAATAAAGCATTTGCATGTATTCTCAGCCCAAAAATGTAAAGAGTAAAAAGGGAATCAAATGAACTCACCATACTGTATTTTGTAGTAAAAATACATATAACGACATTGAACAAGTATAGGATTGGCCTCGGATTCACGAACCTAAATCATTTATATATATGTTAACACATATAATGGTAATTGAACAAATTTATGTGTTATTAGTGAATTAGTTGTTATTTTAATTATGATTTTCATTAATAACCTAATTAATTACATTTATTAATATTTATAATAAAAATATCAATATAGTTATGTTATATGTAGTAAATATGGTTTTATATAACTAATAGTTGTTTGATACAATAATATTGATAAAAAGGTTATTTCATCCTATAATAATAATAATTAAAATGATAATTTATAAAAATGATACTTTTAATGATAATGAATACTAATAATAATAACTATAAAATAATGATTTTACTAATAATAATAATGCTAATATTAATACTTACATTTGTAGTGCTAATACTAAATAGTTATTTTAAATGATAATATTAATACTAATGATAATAATAATACTTTATGATAATACTTGTAACAATAATAATGGTAATACTATTAATTATACTAATATTAGTGATAATAATAATTAATTTAATAACAACAATAATTAATAATAATAATAATAACAATAATAATAATATTAATAATACTAATGAGAATAGCTACCTCATAAAATAGGCTTTAAAAAGAATGATGACTTTGCCCAGGCTCGAACCCGTGACCTCTTGCTCACTCGTTAACACCACAAATCACTCATCCATTTCTGTCTTTCTTATATAATATGAAACCCGTTAGTATTTAACTATTCTTTTCAGATCATTTAATTGTTGCAGCCCAACTATATTTTGCAGCCCAAGGTTAATAATAAGCCCAAATAAAATTTACCAAGTAACTCTTATGGGTTTAGGTTCATCGTCAAATATCATTACGGTATAATCATCAATTCACATCGTGACATCACATAATCTTCAACCTATGTCATCGTGTAAAAAATCATATCATCATCTTATTTTAATCATAACCTAATCATCTTGTTAATCATCATCATCCTATATTATCGTTACCTAATTCGTCACCTTCATAACCATTATTTCACCATCTATTGTAATCACCTAGAATCACTAATCATAATCATTATAATACTCGTATATCAGGTATCATCATTATAATCTTAACATCATACTACCTAAAAGAAAGGTTGTTGGGTCTCGATGGTAACAAGAAGGCAGCGGCCCAAATGCAAAAGTCCACAAATATTTTGCAGCCCAACAATCAATTTAATAAGCCCGATTAACTTCTCGATTGCTTTGGACCGTATAACTTCATTTACAAGGTTGTTACGGAACTCCCAGAGAACAAAAAAAAAAACGCATGTACCTATTATCATTACATCATCATTGACTCATCATCCACATACAGCTCGATACTAGTGCTCATACCCTACCATGATTTTAATATCTCAATGTATAACTTATTACCTCCTTGGTATAGTGTCGGTTAAAAGAGAAAGGGAGCACAATCCCACTTGAGTAATTTAATAACCACATATATTAGAGTTCTATAACCAAAATGTAAAAATGGGTCGGCCAATATTAAAAGGCATATGATGGTAGTTACTTTATTCTCATAACTCAATTCATATTTATTTCCATTGTTGTGGGTCTCGTACAGCAAAGGTGAAAACAATTGGGATGTGGTTTTTCAAACAAATAGAAAGAAGTAGCAAGGAAGGGTATTTGCTAGTGGCTTGTGTTGCTTGAGCAATAAAGTAACAGTCCGCTTTTAAATGGGTGGTGAAGGTGGTTGTTTTGGATGTCGAGTTTTAATGAAGATGAAACAGAAATGCAGTTGCAGTTTAATGGTTTAAGGGATTGGTGAAGTAGTTATGAACCATGGTTGTTTGGTGAATATAGTCGTCGAGTAGAAGTTCACGAAAGTGGTGGTTTTGAAACAGAAAAACAGTAGCAATAAACGAGTGGAATAGCAGCAGTTTTTACGTGGTTTTGGTTGAGTGCAGTTCGAAAAACAAAAGACTTTTAGCAACGATGCAGCAGTTGATCGTGTAGCAAGAAAGAAACACCAAGAGGTGATGGTTGTGGTAATTTACACGATCGAAAACAGTAGCGGATAATAAGCATTTAAATGGGTTTTGTAGGGTGAAGTTCATGGTGACGGTTATCGATGGAAACAAATAGAGAGGGTGGTGTTCTTGGTCTGGGTTTTGTGTTGTACTACACAATAGGTGAAAGTGGTGATTTATCAATGGAAGTAGGAAACAGAAAAGAAGTAGGAAGTATACAAGAAAGTTGAGGTGGTTTGTTGTTCTTAGGGAAGGAGAAGTAAGAATAAGGTTAAAGGTGGTGACTATAGGGTGATGTGTGGTCTCAAAGGTGTTTGATTGTAGTTGTATAGTGTCGGTTTTCCATAACAATAATTGTAACAAAATGGACCAACGGTTGTTGAGCTGAATTATATCTCTAGTACTCTCTATTTGATATGGGTAATTCATTATACATGCATAAATATAATATGATGTTAGGTTGTTTAAAAGAAACAAGGATAGTGACAAGTTTGTATGGTATGTGTGAAAGGAGAAAACACAATCGGGTAAAAGGAAAAGCAAATGTAAAGTAAATGTCTTCATTCAGCTCATGGAAATAATTTAATAAGTTAAAGTATAATATAATATTAATAATAATTAATAATTATAATTATTAATGATAATGTAATAATAATATCTAATAATAATACAATTTATAATTAAGATATAACATATTACATGTTTCCAATTTTTATATAAAAATAATAATACTACAGATATTGATATTAATAATAAGAAAAATAATGTTAATAATAATATAACAAACATATTTTTAAATTACAATTATATATTATATGATTACATAGGTTGAATATTTAATATTTATTTATTTTAACAATACTTAATTTATATATATAGTTACGTTTTAATTAATTATTATAATATTATATTTTATTTTATTAATTTTTAATAACAACAATATATTATTCATTAAATTATATTTCGAACTATTATTTATATATACATACACATATCTATTTACAATTAATTGTTCGTGAATCCTCGGAAACAGTCAAAGGTAATTAAATCCATGTAAACAGTTCAAAAGTTTTTAAACTCAACGTTACAGACTTTGCTTATCGTATCGAAATCAAATAAGATTCAAGTTTAAATTTGGTCAGAAATTTCCGGGTCGTCACAGCAATGAAATTAACTATTGTGAATCGTTTATAATGTATATGAACGGGTCCTTTCATACACATCCACTAAAGTTGATCCTCGGAGGAGATATGTGAGGACTTGTCGGAGTAACCGCACCCCAAGCTCACCCTAATTAGACACGTACATCGTATGAACATTAGAAGGATATTCAGTTTCTGCAAGTTGACTTGTGTCCCGTACGCTTTCATGACTGTCACTTATCTCTTTCATTCTTCACCACTACTCGACGACCTAACGACACTTCTATACTTAGGCATTGGAGAAGTCGGGAAGGCATCTCCTTTCACAAGCTCATAGAGTCTCCTACTGATGCTCAGCCATACCCAAAGACTTGGGAGTCGCCTCGAGACATATCGTATCACTACTTGCTACACGTACAACTCAACGCGAGACCCAGATTGAATTTCTAGAAAGGAACCTAGCAACGTTACCTAAACCCGAACATTTTGAAGAAATTTTGGGACATTTAGGCATTGATGCATGAACTACGGAACCTACACGCCCGCACCAAGAAACCGTGAGGTTAATTATGTAAATTTTGTTTTGAGATAGCATGGATAAGGCACCGTTGGATGAAATTGAGTAGAACTTGAAGTGATCACGTTACATTGACCATATGAAGTGATATTCGAATGAACGTACGATTTAGTACAATATAATGACACCAGGCCAGCGTGATTATATTGAAGTAGATCATGCAGAAGTCTCAATGTTACTATATAAGGAATATGAAGCGATTCAAAGGAAATTTTGGTAGGAACCACTTGAGTATACGCATTATGGTCTGTTAGAGGTAGGGAAGGAATAACCACGTAGCCCAGATACTGTACAAGAAGGGCCTTGATTTCAGAATTGATAACCCAAAAATTTGTTATAGATGTAGACACCCTAGATACTTAAGGAAAAAGTTCTCAGATAGGAAAAACTTTGGACTTACTTGCGGTAGAACAATCGTTATCTCAGTTATGGGGACTCGCACGGATCCCGATTTTAGTTAGGGTGCGTTTCGTCACAACATTTTATTGTTTCGGAGTTGTTTAATACTAGAACGATAGAAACCTTATATCTAAGAACCTCAGCGTTATGAATAATAAGCCATTAACAACCATGAGAGTTAAGTATTCTATAGGACAAGCAAATGGTAAGCTGGCAGAGATAGAGGAATAATTTAAGGTAGTACCTTAAAATTAACAGGTGGGTCATTTGGAGATGACCTCATGTCCACAAAACTTGGAAAATTTTAAAGTAGTAGCTGGAAAGGATTAGTTACCTATGCACAAGCAGATGTTATTTGAGAAGATTGATAAAAATTTTCACTACAGTATAATAAGATTTGGTTGGAATGAACCTTAAGATTAACCTAATACTCATCAAGTTAGGAAGCTTGATGTAAAAGCTTGGAATGGACTTTAGAATTAACCTAATACTCATCAAGTTAGGAAGCTTGATGAAATAGTTAAAACGGACTGGCTTTCAAGGATGAAGGCGAAGGATATTTATAGTGAGAAAATTTTTCGTATCCCTCGCGAGAATGGTAAGCTAAAATCCATCTGGGTTACTTCAACAACCCGAAATCCCACAATGAAAATGGAAAGGAAATTGTATTCAGTCACTTCAGCAATTCAAATTCTATATTAAAGATCACCCAACAATCTTATTTGATACTCATCCTTACGTGACTCTAAATCCTAACTTATTACGAGAAATTTCTTATTCGATGATAATCACAACATCATCCTTCTTACTTCGATATTAGTCATACCCGTTCAAAAATTTTACCAAAATCAATGGGTGATTAATTCTCATCCTCATACTCTTCCATTCGTACCTCACTTATAAGCAACAGCTTCACACTTAAGCATTTTTTGGTCAAAGGACTTGTGCCCTACTAATAGTCATCAAACACATTTAAATCCAGTAGTTTTCATTACCTCGTAACATTTTTTGCTCAAATATCACCCGAGATTTTCAAAAGTCTTTTTTCAACTTGTAACCTTTGAAATATGAAAATTTTGTTTGCCAAAATTTTATACACACTATTTTATCGTGCGATCCTCTCAAGGTTTATAAAAATAAATTTATTTTATTGCCATTCGTACAAATTTTAGAAGCCGTGTATGTTATATATAATAAAGTAAATGATTACTTATTTTTGACAAATACATATGGAATTTTACCTTCACTTTTACAAATCAAATCCTTTATTCAAAAGATATTATACTCTGAATGGTACGTGTCGTACATAACCCTAATTTACTAAGAACTTCGTTTCTTCTCTTACACTACCACCATAAACAATTTCTATAAAACTTTTGTTGCTTATTATATAAAATTTTTCGTTGCTTATTCATATCCAAGTCATCATGAAGACTGACAACCGTCGAAATTGAGAAATTCATGTGTATATGTGATGAAGGCACTTACTACCACGTCATGCAGAGCCTTCAGGCATCCACTAACATTTAAACCATTTAAAATTATTGCGTTACCCCAAGGATCTTATTTGCCATACCTGTCGGATCGATGCTCTTCCTTACGTAGCTCTAAGTCCTGACTTATTCCAAGAAACTCTCATTTAGTGATACTAACACCATCAGTATTCTGACTTTATTATTAGTCATAACCTGTTTGGCATTTTTCAAAGTCAAGAAGCGATTAACTTCTCGTCCTCATGCTCTATCCTTCATACCTCACTTTTTAACAACGGTTTTGAACGTGAACATTTTTGGCCCAAAGACTTATGTCCTAATAATTATCAAAACTACATTTAATTCATTAGTTTTCATTACCTAGTAACTTGTCACCCGACGATTTAAATATTTTTCACTCAATCTTTTTCAAATCGCAACCTCTGAAATACGAAAGCTATTTTTATCAAAATTTTTACACGCTGATTATTCGTACGGTCCTCGCGGGATTTATGGATAAATGAAAGTAATAAGATTTTTCTGTCACTTATGCGATTTATAAAATCATATATGTATGTATATAATTAAGTTAATAAATTTACCTTTACTTATTTTGGTTAATACATACTAAGTTATATCTTCAAATTATTTAAAAATCGCTCCTTTATCGAGTTATTCAACTTAAGTCAAATAGTTTTGTGCAAAATGGTACACGTTGTACCTACTTCTAAACTTACCAGGAACTTCGTCCCATTTATGTTGTCGCATCAAACGTTTAAGGGTTTTTCAAAACTTCCTTGGTTGATTTCATTAAAGGTTTTCGTATTAGACTACACCATGTATTGATCACACTTCTTCTCGCCCTTCGTTAAGGATGAAGCTTACTATTAAGATTTTTGTTAAAAACTCTTGAGCCACTTTGGATGGCAGTTTTATAAAATTTACTAGAAAATCTTTGCACCCATAAAATATTCTTTTTAAGGTTAGACATGACAAAAATGCGGGCCAATAAATCAGTTTTATGAGGTACACTCAGTGGTCACCTGTGACAACCCGGAAATTTTTGACCAAATTTAAACTTTATCTTTAAATGATTTAACGTTTCCGACACGATAAGCAAAGTCTGTAAAACCGAATCTCAAAAATTTTGAACTATTCAAGTACCCTTCGGTTGTTCTCAACGATTCGCGAACCATTATATGTAAATAGATACATATATATACTATAACTTGAAAACGTAACAAAGTTTTAATTGCATGATACCGTACATTAAACTTATTGGTTTTTATATCTATTTGAATATATATGATTTCAAGTTATTTAGTAAACGATAATAATATTCAATTGATATTTAGATAAGTTAACTAAAACGTTTAAGATGAACAAGTAAAACACTAATTTACTACAGTATTTTCGAATTACTACAGTACCCGAAAAGCTAAAGTGTTTTCAAAAAACACTATTTGCTACAGTAAAACACTATTTGCTACAGTAAAAACGATTTTTGCTACAGTGAAAAGGACTTTGCTACGGTAAAACACTATTTGCTACAGTAAACACTATTTGCTACAGTGCTACAGTGAAAACGACTTTGCTACAGTAAAAAACACTATTTACTTCCGAGTAAATGAATCCTTATATAAGGCACGTCTCGTTTTGTTGAACTATTGTCAAAATTGACTTTTTGAAATGACTTTGGATAACTTTTGTATGTAGATCTCGAGCATTAGGATTGTGATACACTATGACCTGACCTAGCTTGATAGAAATTTATTGACCAACATATGTTCTCTAGGTTGAGATATACGATTATTTGATATTCCGAGTTTCGGTCACATTACGATGAACAACTTTATGTGCTGCTAAGGTGAGTTTCATATGATCCCTTTTACTCAATATATTTTTGGGCTGAGAATACATGCAATTTATTTTAAACGCAATGGATACAAGTACATACTTAATTCTACACTGAGTTTAAACCGAAAATCCCTTAGCTTTGGTAACTAGTAACTGCCAGTACATAGGATGTGGACTGGTGGGCGCAAATAACATTATATGGATCCATAGGGCTTGACATCCCCGTCCGAGCTAGAGCGCTAGCCTTTTAACGGACGTATGTTATTAGAGTTTAGGACACGTTGGTTTGCGTGTATTAAAACGAATGGGGTATTTATCATTATAACGTTAAAGTTTAGTTACCAGGGTGCTCTGTTATGTAGAATTTATTGATAAACGTTTCTGGAGGAAACAACTGAAATCTTGTGATCCACTTTTATATACAGATTATGCGACACACTAAAACTATGAACTCACCAACCTTTGTGTTGACACTTGTTAGCATGTTTATTCTCAGGTTCCCTAGAAGTCTTCTGCTATTTGCTTACATGTTATACAAGCTATGTGCATGGAGTCTTACATGCTTTATTCAAGAAAACGTTGCATTCACAAAACCATCATCATGTATCTATTTTGACTGCATTGTTAACGGAAGAATTATTGTAAACTATTATTTACGGTGATTGTCTATATGTAGAAATCATCAGATGTCGAAAACCTTGGAATTAAATATTCATTTATGGTATGCCTTTTCAAAAGAATGCAATGTTTACAAATCGTATCATATAGAGGTCAAATACCTCGCAATGAAATCAATGAATGACGTGTTCGTCCATATGGATTTGGAGCGATCGTCACAGTTGGTATCAGAGCATTAGTCCTAGTGAACTAGGTCTTGCATGAGTGTGTCTAACTGATAGTTGTTAAGATGCATTAGTAAGTCTGGACTTCGACTGTGTCTGCATGTCAAAAGTTTTGCTTATCATTTCTTATCGGAAATTACCTGTCTATCATCTTAAGTCTAAACGCGTCTTATTGCATTGATTGCATAGATAGTGTATAGACCAAATTTCATATCTTAGCGTATCTGTTACTGTAAACTTTTCCTGACATCTTCCGAAAATTTCTCCGTGATTTATGGAATTTGGTATTATATATACATATGTAAATTATGTACTGAAGAATACCAAACTAAATTCTATAATCTAATTCATATCAAAAATCATCTCCCTAATTATACAAGATGGATCCCGTATCTAGTTCAAATTCCTTAAACTCCGACAGCTATTCCGATATGGATATTCACCTGAATTCCGAAGACAGTGTAACCAGAATGGATCAACCAATCAGCCATCACCTATTCTGAATGAATTGGGGATGGGTTCGTAGCCTGCTTAATTATTGGAGACAAGAAGAAGGCGATCCCTTCCATCCACCACATTGCCTTCTTGGCGAAGAACCTGAAGCACTTACCGGCGAACCTGTTCGTAATGCCATTTTCTCTCTCATCTCCAGAATATCTCGTCATGATCATATACTCTCTCAAATTCTGGATCTTATTCATCCGCTCGTCCAAATCGCCAATCATCCCGGTGTAGTAGAAGAAGTCAACGAGCTTCGCACTCGGGTAGTGGCTTTAGAGAATACGGTGCAAAGGTTACAAGCACCAGCAGCATCACCGGCATCAACAGTACCACTGACAACAACACCAATAGTACCATTACCACCACCAACAACATCCGCATCGCAAACCTCAACTTCACAATCTGTCCCACGAGCATCAACGTCATACGCACCGTAGTTACCAAGAAAATACCAGCAACAATAACCGATGAAGTATTAACTCATTTCCCCTGAAGAAATTTTATGTATATTTAATATATATGAATTTTGAAATCAAAATAAATCTTTTCGTACTAAGCTATTACGTGTGAATCTTAACTGGTAGGTACTACTTGGTTAGTTCATATTACTAATATGCAATGATGTACATTCTTCCTTAACAACTTAACCATTGTTAACTACAATCTCTGTTTCAACTTAATGAATTCCATTTCATAATAAATCAAGTGTATTATTCAATTACATAATTGATTTTACATTTTCATTTTCGATGTACTCAAAACTTTCCAAAAAACATCATATGTGCCTTGTAAGGTTCACAAAAATTCCACAAAAACCAACATCTTTCACCGAGGAATATCAATAAGAATAATTAATGAAGTATTGATTTCATTAGTGAAATACTCCACGAAGATTATGTAATCTCTAATGTTTTAGAGATTATTCATTTCTAATTCAAGCCAAAAATCAAATGAGCTTAATATAATTTTAACTCATTTAATCTGAATTACATCTGAAGAAAATATACATACAGATATTTTCATAAAGACTGTAATGAAAAATTCTTTTGTACAAAATATTACTTGTGAAATCTTTAACGGGTAAGTAATACTCGAGAAATATATAAGTTCACAATTAATATGTTACACTGTACATTCTTCAACTTTAATTAAAAAAAAACAATCATTAACTATACTCACTACCTTAACTGCAATACACAATCATTTCATACAAATTCAATTACATATTCTGATATTGACGGATCAGAATCCAAGTCATAACTCTGAACCGGTGACATCATTCTTAGATCTCTATATCTTTCAAAGCTATACTTTGACTTCAAAACGGTGAAAGATCCTTTAGCATTGTTATTACCGAAAATAATCTTGCAATTTCTTTTCAAAGTATCCAATTTTATCACACTTCCAACTAGTCAACTTCGACTTTTCAGATTAGCCTTATTATAACCTTGACATATACGTTCTTGTTACTGGGGAACCTTTCATGTTTCACCACATTAGCAATAAATTTACCAAACAACTTTATTAATCCTTGACCTTTCGAAAAATCCTTATACTCATTGAAAGCCTATCATGTGCTCATCCACATCTTGTAACAATAATTGCCATATCAACCACCGGGAATTAGCAATCAGTATTTTGAATCTCACCGCATTTTCTACGACAACAGTTATATATAGATAACATCTATCTTCTAGACTTACATACTTTGAATGTGAAGTTTCTGAAAAACACCCCAAACTACGAAACTAGTTCTCCGAATTTTGAAAAAATGCTGATGAAGCAGTAAAAACTGTAAACGACTTTAACAGTCGAAAGTTTGATGATAAAGAGTAGTGTGTTGGAAAAGCACAGAAAAAGAGAATGTTTGGAACTGGAAAACGGGTTGAGCAAAGTGTGAAGGAAGCTGTAGAAAAATCACAAGGACGAAATCTACCTTCAAAGAATCCAAATGATTAAGTGTCTGCTGAAACCATTAGTAAGAACCTTACTTCTTATTCTAAACCTTCACAGACAGATTTTTCGCATCATCCTCTGATATTGGAAATTCTAAGATATCATCGTATCTTCCATTATAAATATCCTCCATATTTCTGAAGATATTTTCATAACTATTCTTATCTGAAATCATTTATCTTTTCACGCTATCTGTGTTACATCATAAAAGAAACTATTTTAGTTTCTAATATCTGAAAATTTTGAAAAATGAATGTTTTTGAAGTAGTGTCGGGAATTGAAGCATGAGTTAGTATAATATAATGACACTTGATCAACGTGATTATATTACAGTAAGTCATGCTGAGTTTCTAATGGAACGTGATAAAGGTTCACATATCCCACCCTCATCATGAACCATGTTACATAACTCTTTCATTTTATTTAACCTCCAAACGTATCAAGAAAATATTTTTCTTGATGATTCGGTCTTTTCCAGATATTTTGGTAATTTGACAAATCAAGATTGTGCCATTACAATTTCTTTCTTAGAACATTAAATATGTTCAATCCGAAATTCCATACCTACGAATTCTGGACCTTTACTCGATTAACTTGAAGTCGGGAAGGAAAAACGAAAGTATGAAGCTCCGAAATATAATAGAGAATATAAAGCCCGATAACAACAATTAAATTACAAACCGTGTATATCAATAAGTATTGCAACGTAAAGATACGGGAGAACTAAAAACACTATAACGCCAAGAGTATAATAAAAGTGAATAGATTCCTCCGGCGACAAATGAAAAAGAAGAATGATAGATATGAAAGTTAAGAGTATATCAAGAATCAAAACTGGATAAAGCATGCTGAAAAATACTTTAAAGTATGAATTGAGGAAGGAGATGTAGGAGTGATGAAAATAATGAAACGGAAGAAGTCAATTTATAGCGAAATATCAGACATAGCAATCGAGGTAGATTACGCATTCAATCAAAAGAAATCCTAATTTCTTTAAATTCCGAAGAATCAAATCTTATTTAAATTATGAAGATTTTCTATTCCTTAAATTCCGGAAATCAATCGTTACTACATCAAGAGATAAGACGAATCTCTATTCTCCATTTCACTCTATTACGATAACTTCTCTCGTTCGCTTCGAGTAATCGGATTGTTTTATCCGTATTATTCAATGGTGATAAAGTTCTATTTACCAACTCATATTCGTCATGAAAACATTTTTATTGTTAGCCATGATGACCTCACTCAAATTTCGGGAGGAAATTTCTTTAACGGGTAGGTACTGTGACAACCCGGAAATTTTTGACCAAATTTAAACTTTATCTTTAAATGATTTAACGTTTTCGACACGATAAGCAAAGTCTGTAAAACCGAATCTCAAAAATTTTGAACTATTCAAGTACCCTTCGGTTGTTCTCAACGATTCGCGAACCATTATATGTAAATAGATACATATATATATACTATAACTTGAAAACGTAACAAAGTTTTAATTGCATGATACCGTACATTAAACTTATTGGTTTATATATCTATTTGAATATATATGATTTCAAGTTATTTAGTAAACGATAGTAACATTCGATTGATATTTAGATAAGTTAACTAAAACGTTTAAGATGAACAAGTAAAACACTAATTTACTACAGTATTTTCGAATTACTACAGTACCCGAAAAGCTACAGTGTTTTTGAAAAATACTATTTGCTACAGTAAAACACTATTTGCTACAGTAAAAACGATTTTTGCTGCAGTGCTACAGTGAAAAGGACTTTGCTATAGTAACATACTATTTGTTACAGTAAACACTATTTGCTACAGTGCTACAGTGAAAAACGACTTTGCTACAGTAAAAACACTATTTGCTACAGTACACACTATTTGCTACAGCAAACACTATTTGCTACAATATTTTTATATCGACGAACTAGCAAACAAAAGCGGATCAGGCGGCCATGCGATCGCATGGCAAAAGCACTGAAAACCCATGCGATCGCATGGGGTACTGTAGCAGACCAGATACTATAAAGCTCGAACTGGTTCAGCTTGTTTCTTCATTCTTTTTTTTACTCGTATCATTTAAATTATTTATATTATTATTATTATTATTATTATTATTATTATTATTATTATTATTATTATTATTATTATTATTATTATTATTATTATTATTATTATTATTATTAAGATTAATATTATTATTAATCTTATTATTATTATTATTATTATTAATTAGTAGGGCAAATGCCCTGAAAGGGTAACCTATGTTGTCAAATTTGACAATCGAGGTAACCCCCAATTTTTCTAAGCCCGAAAAGGACTCTATTTTAATTTTTGCTCGCTAAAAAGGCTGCGTGTTTGAAAATTTTAAAATTGGGGTAATTTTTTGCCATCTGGCCAACATGTCATCAAAATTTTGCCAATTGGATTTTCCATGTGTACATTTATATTCCACCTATTTAATTGAGTTTTCATCTGATTAATATACAACATAAACCCAATCGACATACTTTTACACCCAAATTGAATTGGGGAAAAAAACCCTAATTGCTCCACAATCCTAAATCATCAACAATTTCGCTATCTAAATTGCAGAAGAATCCCAAATCGTAAGTTCATGGTGTCAATTAGGGTTAAATATCACGGTTACTTTAAAATGGATACTTTGACGTATAGTGGTGGTGGTGAAGTTACCTTCGAAGATTATGATTTTACTGGGTACGGTATTAGAGACTTTGAAAATAAGATTGAAGACGTTTTAGAAACCGAATGGAAATCTTTATACTATTGTCTACCTGAGAAGAGTATAAATGATGGTGGCTTGAAATACCCAGTAACTGATCGAGACATGAGGAAATTAGTTGAAGTTGCCAGTAAGTCGAAGACAACTATTGAAGTGTTTCTTGAACATCATGGAGTGGATATGGAGGAATATATGAAAGACAATCCTCTATCTGAAGGTGAGTATAATGATGATGTTAATGATGAGGATGTCAGTGAAGAGGAATTGAATAGAAGTAGTTCGCTGGTTGTATATAAAGGAAAGAAAGTGATTAATGAAGAAGAGGAAGTGAATAATGATGATGTTAATGATGAGGATGTCAATGAAGATGCTGATGACACTAATAATGAAGAAGATGCTGAGATGCAAAACAACAAACCATTCGACAATGTAGATTATGCAGATGAGTTTGTTGTGATGGATGAGGATGCCAGAATCAAGCTGGAGGAGTTCAATAAAAGGTATCCACAGCATGATCCAAATGTTCACTGGAAGTCAATGCGTCCACGTAAAGGAGAAAGGTTTGCCAATGCTTCTGAATTTAAAAATTGTATCATCAATTATGCCGTAAGTAATGGTTATAAACTTTATTTTGAGGTTAGTAAGAAAAACATATTTTTGGTTAGATGTGGGATAAGGTTGCCACATAAAAGGAAAGTTCCAATCAATCTTGATAAGCCTCAATGCCCTTTTAGATTGTGGGTATCAAAGATGGCAGATGAAGACACAATCCAGATTAAGACTTTAAAAGAAACCCACACATGCTCTAGAGATTATAAGTTAGGATCATTGATTACAAGTGAATGGATTGGTAATAAGTTAAAAGATAGTGTTAAACAGAATCCAAAGATAACCCTAATGCAGATGCAACAAAGCATGATGAAAAAGTTTGCTGTTCAAGTAACTTTAAACCAATGTAGAAGAGCTAAGACCATGGTTAGATTTCATGATGTGATGTCCACAAGTACTCACTATAGCAGAATTTGGGATTATGGGGCTGCAATAGAGAAATCAAATCCAGGAAGTACAGTCAAAATAGATGTGCAACCATGTGATAATGGTCAAACCATCTTCCAAAGGTTTTATGTTTGTTTTGGAGCTATCAAAGAGGGGTTTATGAATGGTTGTAGAAAGGTGATTGGGTTAGATGGATGCTTCCTAAAGGGTATTGCAACTGGTCAACTATTGAGTGCAGTTGGGAGGGATGCAAACAACCAAGTGTATCCTCTAGCTTGGGCAGTGGTTGATGTTGAGACAACAGATAATTGGACTTGGTTTTTGAATCTCTTAAGGAATGATCTTAACTTAAACAATGGTGAAGAAACAGCAATAATTTTAGATCAACACAAGGTATTGTATTTCATAGTCTGTATTAACTTTATATTGTATTTCAGATTAACTTGATATTGTATTTCAGATTAACTTGATATTTTATATGATACTCTGTTCTATTGTATAATATAGGGTCTTATTGAGGCAGTTAGGGTTATTCTTCCAAATGGTGAGCATAGACAATGTGCAAGACATGTTTATGGAAACTTTTCCAAAAGGTGAGGTGGTCTGCAATTTAAACAGCTCTTTTGGGCAGTAGCAAAATGCACATATGAGGAGAAATTTGATTTCATTTTGCAAAAAATTAAAAATATCAACGAAGAAGCCTATCACCACTTAGCAGATAAAAGACCAGCATTTTGGAGTAGGGCCTTTTATAGATCAGGTTTTGATTGTGATGCTGTGGAAAATGGAATTTCTGAATGTTGGAACTCAATGATCAAAGATGCCAGAGCTAAGCCTATTATTGGCATGTTAGAAGATATAAGAATCAAAGTTGTGTCAAGGTTAGTTGATCAAAGAAAAGTTGCTGACAAGTGGGCACATGATGTTTGTCCAACAATTAGGATCAAAATACAAACTAATGAGAGGCTTCAAAGGTATAACTTTAAGTTATTATTTTTAACTTTTTTATGTTTTAAGTTATAAGTTTTAAGTTTTATATTTTGAGTTATTATTTTTAACTTTTATGTTTATTTTGTTTTTTGTAAATTTAGGAAATGGATTGTTTGGGCTAGTGGTATACAAGAGTATGAAATTAGAACAACTAGCAATGAAGAGGTATTCACTGTGAATCTGTTAGAAAAAACATGTTCTTGTAGGGGATGGCAGATAAGTGGTATTCCATGTCCTCATGCAATTGCAGCTCAAGGGGTGGCAATATTGTTAGAGCAAGGGGTGGTGGTAATGTTAAAATCAAAGTGTTGGATGAAATTCCATTGACTCCAAAGATAGCAAAAGAAGCACAAATGAGTGAAGAAGAGCAAGTGATTAAAGATCAAGTGAATGAAAGTGAATCATTAAATGAAGATGCATCAATGTCTGAAGGGCCATCTGTCATAACCCGACCTTAACCATAAGGACGATTACAATAACATATGATTTCATCGCGAGGTATTGACCTCTATATGCGACATTTTTTAAAAACTACATTCGTTTTTACAATACAAACCATAGCTTTTATTACAAATACAAGGTTTAAACAACTTAATAATGATTATCGTTTAGCGATAATCTTAGACTTACAAACTTTACATGTGATAATAACAATACGACTTCCAACATATTTTACATTACAAATCCTCCGATATGCAGTTTTATTTTTGACACAAATATGCATACTCAAGATCTTGCTTAAATTCCACATGTTGCAGCGGAAGCTTTTAATTAACACCTGAGAATAAACATGCTTAAAATGTCAACATAAAGTTGGTGAGATATAGGTTTAATGCCGGCAGCGTTATAAATATAGACCACAAGATTTCATATATAAACGTTTTAATAAAAATATTCTAAGTTGTTGAGCACTTGATAACCATACTTAACATTTAATCAACGTCGCATATTCCCTTTATTATGAAATCTTACTACACCGTACCAAGTGTAGTTACCGAAACGAAGTACTGTACAACCGTTGAATACTGGTCGTCCAGTCCGGTTGGGGTTGTCAGGCCCGATAGATCTATCAACAGGATTCGCGTTTACAATACCTCATGTAAATAGTAGTTACCAAGTTACAGGGAAGTATGCTAGTGGTACAACTCAACGTAGAATATATATTTTTAATCACTTGCGTCCATAACGTAAATCATAAAATGCATGTATTCTCATCCAGAAATATTTAGAGTTTAAAAGTGGGACTATATACTCACTTTTGCCTTGAAGGTATTTATCACGACTTGGTCTCCGATAGATATCACGAACCTAACCATATATATAATATATCAACATATTTTCTTTTTAAATAATCGTATATATATATATATATATATATATATATATATATATATATATATATATATATATATATACACTTTTAATACTTTTAATATTTTCTTAGTCCGTAGTTAGCAGTCCGATGTTAGTGGTCCACAATTAGTTGCTTAAATAAAATAAATAAAGACCCCATCGTATTCGTATTGATCAGAATTAATCTCGACCCATGGTACCATGTTGTCAAGTGACGTGTTGCGTACATAAAGTACCGTGTTGTCAAATGACGTGTTGCGTACAATCATGAGGTCTTATGATTAATCTTCTCGTGTTGTTTACGGGTGGTTCTGAAATATATAAAATCAAATCATAAGTAAATATATATGAAATATCATATTAATTAGAAATATATGATTAATTTAATTTTTCTGCAAATATTTTCGTAGCTAAACTAGCTTCGGATACCCGATCTTGTTTTAGTCGTAGTTTCTTCATCACAACTCCGTTTTTGTTGGTTTAACTTGCCACTTCCTTGGATCGAGTCAAATTTTATGAATATGAACTGATAATACCTTAGTTTGTATTCAAAATCACAGGTTATAGGTCAAACTTTGGTGAAACTTATGAAAGTGATCATTTTCCATCATAAAAACAACATTTAATGATCATTTTTCTAAAAATACTAACACTTTGAGTTAAACCATGAAATTTTTATGTGTTAACATATTCATAAGAAATATCATTTTTCCAGAATATGAACTTCCAATTCAAAGCTTAAGATGGCTTTTAATTATCCAACCCAAAACAGCCCCCGGTTGCACTCCGACGACGTAGATTCGGTTTTTAAGGTGTTCTTTGTAAAACCAAGTTATATCTTATTAAGTTAGAATATTATTATGATATATTACAGGTCTTGAAGTATTTTAAAAGTCAAGTTAGAAGGATCTATTTAGTTTGCGAACAAGTTTGAAATCATTCAAACTATGTTCTTGTTGTTAAAATTTTATACCACAAAATAAGATAGCTATATGAATATGAATTGAATAAGATTATGAATAAGGTTACTACCTCAAGTTACTTGGACAAAGTTACTGTAAGAGATGAGAAAAATCCTAGAATCAAAAGAGTGGTGGAGTTGGATTGAAAGGTTGGAAGTAAACTTGTTTACTTGGAAGGATTTTTGAAGTGTTCTTGAATGGATTTTCTTATGATGATTAAGGGTTGTTTTTGAAGCTAGATCTTCATGGTTATTTGCTGAGATTGTGAAGAACACTTAAGGTTCCTAAGAGTGTGTTTTTGGTTAGAGAAAATGTGTAGTAAAAATGAAAATGGAATGGAGTATAAATGGTGGTGAAAAGATGTATAAATTTGTAATATTGTGCAAAAGTCTTGTAATATGCCAAACTGATTAATCATGCATGCTAAGATCCAAAATTGGCTGACTCATGGCTGCTAATAAAGTGATTGTGATGTGTATATACCAATAGTAAATATGTATAGAAGCTGGGTATGATACGGGTACATATACCCTAGATATACGTATAAAAATCTTGAGAAAACGGAACGAGGATTCAAATATAGCTATCTTTTGTAAATATACTTATATTGTTTTATATATATAAATCCTTTAAAAGTGATAAAATACATATCTATACGATACATGTATAAGCATTATAAGTTTTAAGTATTTAAGTCGAAGAACGTCACATATAGTTATCGTTTTGAAAACTTAAGTTAGTAGTCTCAAAATATACTTATAACTCATTGTTATTAGTACACAATGAGATGTTAAAACATTCTTAGATCATGTTAAATATATAAAAATACATATATATACAAAAACTTATAATTATCGTATGTTATATAGTTCGTGATATCATCGGTCAAATTGGACGGTCAAACGTTGTGTAAAACTCTTTTCAAAAACATAAGTCTCAACAATTTAGATTATTTATCATGTTGGTAAGGTTTAATTTATGTAAATATTAATCTTGGTTTAGCTATTCAAGAAAAATCTTGAATAAACCTTCTATAATAACCAGCTAAACCCAAAAATTGGCGTATCTGCGTTGGTGTCTTAGGAGTCTCCCATTTTTCAATGGCCTCAATTATAGCTGGATCAACCTGAATTCCTTTGCTACTAACAACGTGGCCAAGAAATTGCACTTCTTTCAACCAAAATGCACACTTAGAAAATTTGGCGTATAACTGTTCTTTTCTTAACAATTCTAATACCAACCTTAAATGCTGCTCATGCTCTTGCTCTTGCTCACTCTTGGAATAGATAAGAATATCGTCAATGAAAACGATAACAAACTTATCTAAATACGGACTACAAACTCGATTCATGAGGTCCATGAATACAGCTGGCGCATTAGTCAACCCAAACGGCATAACCAAAAATTCGTAATGACCATAACGTGTCCGAAAAGCAGTTTTCGGAATATTTTCTTCTTTGACACGTAATTGATGATAGCCCGATCTTAAGTCGATTTTCGAGTACACACATGATCCTTGCAACTGATCAAATAAGTCGTCAATTTTCGGTAGTGGATACCGATTCTTGATAGTTAACTTATTTAATTCACGATAATCTATACACATCCTAAAAGATCCATCCTTCTTTTTAACAAATAAAATTGGAGCTCCCCACGGTGAAGTACTTGGTCGTATGAATCCTCGGTCCAGTAATTCTTTTAACTGACTCTGAAGTTCTTTTAACTCAGACGGTGCAAGTCTATATGGAGCACGAGCCACTGGTGCAGCTCCTGGTACTAGATCTATTTGAAATTCTACAGATCTAAATGGAGGTAATCCCGGCAACTCTTCCGGAAAGACTTCAGGAAAATCTCTTGCCACAGGCACGCCATTGATGCTCTTCACTTTTTCCTTCGTTTCGACTTTATTAACATGTGCTAAGATAGCATAACACCCTTTCTTCAAGCACTTTTGAGCTTTCAAACAACTAATGAGTTTTAGCTTTGAGTTACCCTTCTCTCCATAAATCATTACTGGCGTTTTATCCTTACGAGGAATGCGAATTGCCTTCTTGGCGCACACAACTTCAGCTCCTATTTTGGACATCCAGTCCATGCCAACTATTACATCAAAACTTCCTAATTCTACGGGTATCAAATCAATCTTAAATGTTTCTCCGGCTAAATTTATTTTACAATCACGGCAAAATTTTTCGGCTTTAATTAGTTTACCATTAGCTAACTCAATCATGTACTTAGCATCTAGAGGTAATGATGAACAATTCAATTTAGCGTGAAAGTCTCTACACACGTAACTTCTATCTGCACTAGTATCAAATATAATAGATGTGGATAAGTTATTAATGGTAAACGTACCCGTAACAAGCTCCGGGTCTTCACACGCCTCTCTAGTATTAATAACAAATGCTCTTCCACGTGCAGATCCATTATTCTTCTCTGGATTCGAGCACTGACTCTTATAATGACCCTGTTTCCCACACCCATAACAAGTAATAGTGGCCAAGGCAGTTCTATTTGCATTGGTGGCAGGAGTCTTGGTACCATTTGTATTTGTAGCGGGAACCCTACAATCTTCAGAAAGATGACCTTTTCGATTACAATTTTCGCACACCACATTACAATAACCAGAGTGATGTTTGTGGCATCTGTTACATAAAGGATTTCGTCCCTTGTAACCTGAGTTCGAACCGCTACCCGCACCTTGCGTGGTTTCTTGTTTCTTGTTGGATTGTTGATGATTACCTTCCCACTTTCTTTTGTTTCCCGATGTCTTGACATCGGTGTTCTTATCTAGAATAATCTGGTCCATCAACTCATTCGCCATGGTGATGGCTTCGTGAATAGTCTTGGGTTTTGATGCTGTAACATTTGCTTTGATATTTTTAGGCAAACCATCTTTGTACAGTTCTATCTTCCGTTCTTCGGTTAGTACCAATTCGGGACATAGCAAAGCTAATTCCATGAATCGCTGATTGTAGTTGGTGAGTTCAGTACCAACAACTTTCAGGCTTTGTAATTCAGCTTCCAACTTCCTAACCTCGTTCCTTGGACAATACTCGTTGATTAGCATTGTTTTGAATTCTTCCCAGGGAGTATCATAAGCTACATCTCCTCCTACGGCCTTCACATAGTTTTTCCACCACGTAAGTGCACTATCTTGTAAGGTGCATGATGCATACTTGGTCATGTCCTTCTCAATACAACCACTGATTTTAAACACAGACTCAATCTTTTCGATCCACCGGGTTAAACCGACCGGTCCTTCTGTTTCACTGAATGATGAGGGCTTGCAACCTTGAAAAGTTTTGTAAGTACATCCCACACGAGGATTTGGGTTAACTGCAGCACCTCTCGCAGCCTCGATCCAAAACATTCTATCGTCCACTCGCTGATTGATGAGTTCCTCGATTTCTTGTTCCGTCATTCGGTTCAATCGCGCCATAATCTTCAATAAGAATGAAAAAATAATTATTCACATGGAATATTATAGATGTAGTATGTATTTACAGTACATCGTAGCTTATTAATAATATGAACCAGTTATTATTATAAAAGCCTTTTCTTCTTATTAGCATTTTATAATTATATCTAGGGTAGTACCTACCCGTTAAAGTTCATACTTAATAGCTTAGTACAGAAATCAATTACTATCACCCAAATAATACTCAACCATGGAAAATTATTGCATTTCACACTTCACTATTTTACATATGCTTATCTTACATCAAACATTAAGCAAACCACACTAGTAATATTATACAAAACGTTATATGATCCCATGGTTTAAAACAACAGCGCATCATTTAACCCAAAACGTTTGTGTTCAAAGAAATCCCTTATAGGTTATCTTGACTGTCTCCCTGCGTTTTGGCTGAGGGGCTGAAGAACTGGATGTCGGGATAGAACTAATAGGAATAGCGGGAAGAGGGGTGGAAGTATCTGGTGGAGTTGGTGCCACAACATCCTCTCTAAACTCGGGATTTGGATTTTTCAATTCAGTAGCCTTTCGTTTCTTTCCTCGTTCGAACTTGTCTTTCGTAATTTCCTGTATTTCTTCCTCCTCAGGGTCACCTTCCGGTTCCTCTTCAATTGATTCATCCGGAACTTGTGAGTCTTCCCCAAAGGTGTCGTTTTCATCATCGGATAGGTTAATGACTGGAACACCATCTGAAGATTCTGGTTCGGAGTCGCTGAATGTGATAACAAGTTCTAAGCTAGACATCTATCACATAACAACTAGCATGTTAGTATCACATAATATTTACATATTAATTTTTAACCAACAAGGATAAGCAATAGTTTTCTAAATCAAACACGGTCAAAGTCCAGACTCACTAATGCATCCTAACAAACTCGATAAGACACACTAATGCAAATTTTCTGGTTCTCTAAGACCAACGCTCTGATACCACATGTCATAACTCGACCTTAACCATAAGGACGATTACAATAACATATGATTTCATCGCGAGGTATTGACCTCTATATGCGACATTTTTCAAAAACTGCATTCGTTTTTACAATACAAACCATAGCTTTTATTACAAATACAAGGTTTAAACAACTTAATAATGATTATCGTTTAGCGATAATCTTAGACTTACAAACTTTACATGTGATAATAACAATACGACTTCCAACATATTTTACATTACAAATCCTCCGATATGCAGTTTTATTTTTGACACAAATATGCATACTCAAGATCTTGCTTAAATTCAACATGTTGCAGCGGAAGCTTTTAGTTATCACCTGAGAATAAACATGCTTAAAACGTCAACATAAAGTTGGTGAGATATAGGTTTAATGCCGGCAGCGTTATAAATATAGACCACAAGATTTCATATATAAACGTTTTAATAAAAATATTCTAAGTTGTTGAGCACTTGATAACCATACTTAACATTTAATCAACGTCGCATATTCCCTTTATTATGAAATCTTACTACGCCGTACCAAGTGTAGTTACCGAAATGAAGTACTGTGCAACCGTTGAATACTGGTCGTCCAGTCCGGTTGGGGTTGTCAGGCCCGATAGATCTATCAACAGGATTCGCGTTTACAATACCTCATGTAAATAGTAGTTACCAAGTTACAGGGAAGTATACCAGTGGTACAACTCAACGTAGAATATATATTTTTAATCACTTGTGTCCATAACGTAAATCATAAAATGCATGTATTCTCATCCCAAAATATTTAGAGTTTAAAAGTGGGACTATATACTCACTTTTACCTTGAAGGTATTTATCACGACTTGGTCTCCGATAGATATCACGAACCTAACCATATATATAATATATCAACATATTTTCTTTTTAAGTAATCGTTACATATATATATATATATATATATATATATATATATATATATATATATATATATATATATATATATATACTTTTAATACTTTTAATATTTTCTTAGTCCGTAGTTAGCAGTCCGATGTTAGTGGTCCACAATTAGTTGCTTAAATAAAATAAATAAAGACCGCATCGTATTCGTATTGATCAGAATTAATCTCGACCCATGGTACCATGTTGTCAAGTGACGTGTTGCGTACATAAAGTACCGTGTTGTCAAATGACGTGTTGCGTACAATCATGAGGTCTTATGATTAATCTTCTCGTGTTGTTTACGGGTGGTCCTGAAATATATAAAATCAAATCATAAGTAAATATATATGAAATATCATATTAATTAGAAATATATGATTAATTTAATTTTTCTCCAAATATTTTCGTAGCTAAACTAGCTTCGGATACCCGATCTTGTTTTAGTCGTAGTTTCTTCATCACAACTCCGTTTTTGTTGGTTCAACTTGCCACTTCCTTGGATCGAGTCAAATTTTAAGAATATGAACTAATAATACCTTAGTTTGTATTCGAAATCACAGGTTATAGGTCAAACTTTGGTGAAACTTATGAAAGTGATCATTTTCCATCATAAAAACAACATTTAATGATCATTTTTCTAAAAATACTTACACTTTGAGTTAAACCATGAAATTTTTATGTGTTAACATATTCATAAGAAATATCATTTTTCCAGAATATGAACTTCCAATTCAAAGCTTAAGATGGCTTTTAATTATCCAACCCAAAACAGCCCCCGGTTGCACTCCGACGACGTAGATTCAGTTTTTAAGGTGTTCTTTGTAAAACCAAGTTATATCTTGTTAAGTTAGCATATCATTATGATATATTACAGGTCTTGAAGTGTTTTAAAAGTCAAGTTAGAAGGATCTATTTAGTTTGCGAACAAGTTTGAAATCATTCAAACTATGTTCTTGTTGTTAAAATTTTATACCACAAAATAAGATAGCTATATGAATATGAATTGAATAAGATTATGAATAAGGTTACTACCTCAAGTTACTTGGACATAGTTACTGTAAGAGATGAGAAAAATCCTAGAATCAAAAGAGTGGTGGAGTTGGATTGAAAGGTTGGAAGTAAACTTGTTTACTTGGAAGGATTTTTGAAGTGTTCTTGAATGGATTTTCTTATGATGATTAAGGGTTGTTTTTGAAGCTAGATCTTCATGGTTATTTGCTGAGATTGTGAAGAACACTTAAGGTTCCTAAGAGTGTGTTTTTGGTTAGAGAAAATATGTAGTAAAAATGAAAATGGAATGGAGTATAAATGGTGGTGAAAAGATGTATAAATTTGTAATATTGTGCAAAAGTCTTGTAATATGCCAAATTGATTAATCATGCATGCTAAGATCCAAAATTGGCTGACTCATGGCTGCTAATAAAGTGATTGTGATGTGTATATACCAATAGTAAATACGTATAGAAGCTGGGTATGATACGGGTACATATACCCTAGATATACGTATAAAAATCTTGAGAAAACGGAACGAGGATTCAAATATAGCTATCTTTTGTAAATATACTTATATTGTTTTATGTATATAAATCCTTTAAAAGTGATAAAATACATATCTATACGATACATGTATAAGCATTATAAGTTTTAAGTATTTAAGTCGAAGAACGTCACATATAGTTATCGTTTTGAAAACTTAAGTTAGTAGTCTCAAAATATACTTATAACTCATTGTTATTAGTACACAATGAGATGTTAAAACATTCTTAGATCATGTTAAATATATAAAAATACACATATATACACAAACTTATAATTATCGTATGTTATATAGTTCGTGATATCATCGGTCAAATTGGACGGTCAAACATTGTGTAAAACTCTTTTCAAAAACATAAATCTCAACAATTTAGATTATTTATCATGTTGGTAAGGTTTAATTTATGTAAATATTAATCTTATAAGTGTAAAACGATCGGAAATATCCGGGTCGTTACACCATCAGTTTTAAATGAACATGATCAATTACTTGCAGACATAGATGCAGAGCTTGATGGTACATTTGTTGCAAATGATAAGAAGACTGCAAATGATAAGAAGACTGCAAATGTTAATGTTAAAGCTCCTAAACCAAAACACAAACCATTTGTCCCTCCTAAAAGAAAAAAATCTGAGAGAATCCTACTTTTGAAATTAAGCAAAAATGTGGTGTCAAAAGATGGGTCTAGGATGTCTGCAGTGAATCCAATCAAGCTTATTTAGATGGTGACAAAAGATGGGTCTGTTTTTTTGTTAACTAAATTAAATGTTGAAAGTTTGTTTATGTAATGACTGTTAAGTTTGTTTAGTTTAAGTATGTAATGGTACTCTTTTGTTGAAAGTATGTAATGACTGTTAAGTTTGTTTAGTTTAAGTATGTAATGGGATGTTGGAAGTTTGTTTAGTTTAAGTATGTAATGGTACTCTTTTGTTTGTATGTATTGGAGTCTAATTTACTTGGAAAAGATGCTGCAACTTCACTCTTGTTTTGAATTTGATTCCCTTGTTTTGTCACAATCAACAGCCTACATCTTTGTTTGTATTAGTTTACTTTTGTAGTCTTTGAATTGATATACTTTACTTTTGTATTCTTTTGTTTCAAACTTGCATTCAATTTGCATTAATCTAGCATTCAGCTATATTACAACAACCACATTAAACGAATGCTTGCTGTCAAATGAAAATGCATTAATATCATAGATCAAAACACTAGCTTTCATTACAATGCCATCTGTTTCTAGTTTCATTACAAAAAAAAAAAAAAAAAAAAAAAAAATACTACAATGGCAGTGTTCCAGATTCAAGATCAAGCAAGCTTTCTTAACATAAAACATAGATAAAAACAACAATTAAAATTCCACAAATCCACTTCCACATTTTGAGCTTCTTCTTCATGTTACCATTTTCTGCTTCAACACGTTTTTTTTCATCAATCAATTCAACAAATTTTCTAGTATACCATTCATTAGGCAGCTCTGGATCAATCCACTGGAAGAAGGTGCATCGTTGATCAAGAGAGAGCATGTAATTTGGGCAACTCCTAAAACGACGTGCAGGGTTCGTTCTTGTTGAAGAAACCCATGAACCTGCAACATCACCACAAAAGCATCTTCGAATTCCATTGTTGTTCATCTTGTTTAGCAAAAGAAAAAGAAGGATGGAGAAAGACGATGGAAAAAAGAAACCCTAATTTGTTAATTGGGGATGGGAATGAAAGGTACCAGTGATTAAATAGATGGGAGGATTATGGTACAAGTGTAATTTCGTAAAAAAAAAAAAAAAACACATGGAAAATCCAATTGGCAAAATTTTGATGACATGTTGGCCAGATGGCAAAAAATTACCCCACTTTTAAAATTTTCAAACACGCAGTCCTTTTAGCGAGCAAAAATTAAAATAGAGTCCTTTTCAGGCTTAGACAAATTGGGGGTTACCTTGATTGTCAAATTTGACAACATAGGTTACCCTTTCGGGCCATTTGCCCTAATTAGTAATATACATAAAATACTACGACGAGGTTATGAGGGTGTCACTTTCAAAATGGGTTTTCGAGCGGGATAAAGCTAAGGAAATTATGGGTTATACCTATGGAGGTTATGGGTAATGTTCATGGGTAATATTCGCAAGTCAAACCTAATGTTTATCATCTCTGTTGCTTCTACGTACTTTTCTGAAATACTGAATCACAATATTGATACGTAAGCATTTATATTTTATCTTTTATAAATTAATAGCGTATACATGTCTAGTGCTCGAGTATATATATTTATACATGTTTGTATGCTAAATTTCGTCATTAAACAGTTTATAATGAATCACGAATTAAATACATATATTACTGGTAAAAGGTATATGATATACATGTTTTCGGAAAGCTGGCGAAAAATCAATAACTTTTCATTTAGACACCGAATAGTTTCGATGAACGGATTAAAAGATATGATCAACTGAATTATGATTGACGTTAATTGAAATAGCTTTTGAATCTGCAATTAAGATTTAAACAACTTGTTTACGAGATTGATAAAATGGATTTTTGAATATTACCAACCGAGTAAATGAATCCTTATATAAGGCACGTTTCGTTTTGTTGAACTATTGTCAAAATTGACTTTTTGAAATGACTTTGGATAACTTTTGTATGTAGATCTCGAGCATTAGGATGGTGATACACTATGACCTGACCTAGCTTGATAGACATTTATTGATCAACATATGTTCTCTAGGTTGAGATATACGATTATTTGATATTTCGAGTTTCGGTCACATTACGATGAACAACTTTATGTGCTGCTAAGGTGAGTTTCATATGATCCCTTTTACTCAATATATTTTTGGGCTGAGAATACATGCAGTTTATTTTAAACGCAATGGATACAAGTACATACTTAATTCTACACTGAGTTTAAACCGAAAATCCCTTAGCTTTGGTAACTAGTAACTGCCAGTACATAGGATGTGGACTGGTGGGCGCAAATAACAGTATATGGATCCATAGGGCTTGACATCTCCGTCCGAGCTAGAGCGCTAGCCTTTTAACGGACGTGTGTTATTTGAGTTTAGGACACATTGATTTGCGTGTATTAAAACGAATGGGGTATTTATCATTATAACGTTAAAGTTTATTTACCAGGGTGCTCTGTTATGTAGAATCTATTGATAAACGTTTCTGGAAGAAACAACTGAAATCTTGTGATCCACTTTTATATACAGATTATGCGACACACTAAAACTATGAACTCACCAACCTTTGTGTTGACACTTGTTAGCATGTTTATTCTCAGGTTCCCTAGAAGTCTTCCGCTGTTTGCTTACATGTTATACAAGCTATGTGCATGGAGTCTTGAATGCTTTATTCAAGAAAACGTTGCATTTACAAAACCATCATCATGTATCTATTTTGACTGCATTGTCAACGGAAGAATTATTGTAAACTATTATTTACGGTGATTGTCTATATAGAAATCATCAGATGTCGAAAACCTTGAAATTAAATATTCATTTATGGTATGCCTTTTCAAAAGAATGCAATGTTTACAAAACGTATCATATAGAGGTCAAATACCTCGCAATGAAATCAATGAATGACGTGTTCGTCCATATGGATTTGGAGCGATCGTCACATCACCCTGTTGTAGGAAAGGCACTAGGTGGGTTTCTGTTCTCAATACTTCATTGCAAATCGCAACACCCTCGTAAACCGCATCTCTATGAATCTGTATGTAGAGGTACAAGAAATCATTTTTGAGATTCTTTTCACTTAGAGTAAACCATTCATTATGACCAAGGGTTCAAGTATCTTCTCATCCGCACATCCCCTTAAGTACACGGATAAATTCAGAACGAACCGCTTGAAGAGTTCATTCTCGTTCAAAGATCACACCTTTCGTGTGACTTTCTTTCGGGAATGTAATATAAGATACTTTGAGAACCTATGAATCTTGTTATCCCTTTAGGAAGGGACTGCTTAAAACATTTACGGCATTGATGTGGATACTCAATATATTTCTTCCTTCGTTGGTTGCAACTATCAGTTGTCCTAGTTAATGTTAACCCTAACTTTAACATGTAACTGAAAGGATAAAGGTACATTATGGAACTGTGCTTTCATTTCATCCAAGGATAAGTTCACATACAGTATGTTAAACTGGGTGATATCCTTCATTGTTCGTTCAGACCGTCCTGAAGACACTATAAATAATTATAGCTTGCAAGTTCGATTGGTCACTTTCAACTAAAAATTTCAATTCATTTATTCAAATGAAACGTTCTTAAATATCGGGTTCTTTATGCCTAAGGCCTCCTTCCGAAATCAAGGAGTTAGTAAAATCCGTGGCTAACACTATCCAGACATCAAATCGCATGGCTGTGATCACCATGTTTTCCATTCTACCTTTCAGCTTTGTATTGCGACATAAGCGCTCAATATTTTAGATGAGTTTAGAAACATTCATGATTCATTTCACGCAACCAGCTTACTGAAGATGCCTGTAAGGCTAAAAATACCATGTTTCCTTTTGTGGATATATATTCAGATGACATACTGTAACGACCCGGATTTTTCCAATCGTTTTATACTTATGAGATTAATATTTACATAAATTAAACCTTACCAACATGATAAGTAATCCAAATTGTTGAGACTGGTGTTTTTGAAAAGAGTTTTACACAACGTTTGACCGTCCAATTTGACCGATGATATCACGAACTATATAACATATGATAATTATACGTTGGTGTATATATATGTATTTATATATATTGAACATGATCTAAGGATGGTTTAACATCTCATTGTGTACTAATGACAATGAGTTATAAGTATATTTTGAAACTACTAACTTAAGTTTTCAAAACGATAACTATACGTAACATTCTTTGATATATATACTTATAACCTATAATGCTTATACATGTATCGTATATATAATGTATTTAATCACTTTTTAAGAACTTAAATACATAAAACAATATAAGTATATTCACAAAAGATAGCTATATTTGAATTCTCATTCCGTTTCCTCGAGATTTCTATACGTATATCTAGGGTATATGTACCCGTATCATACCCAGCTTCTATATGTATTTACTATTGGTATATACACATCAAATCAACATCCTAATCAACATTATTACTGCCCTAGATATGAGGTAACTAGGATTTGTCAAGTAGCATGAATTATTAGTAAGAAAACAAAATTAGGAATCCTTTTCTTTCTTTATAAACTAAAAACGTTTTTATGAATGAACACCATTTCTTCACTCCATTTTCTCATACCTACACCCTAATTTCTCTCTCAAAATACTCCTAAATTCATATTTGATCATCTCCAAGCATTTTCCTCATCATTTAGCTTCAATTACAAGCCTTAAACACCATAAGAAAACTCTTTCAAGAACATATCAAAATAACCACCCATTTGAAGAAGTATACTTCCAACCTTTTGATCTAACTCCACCACTCTTTGATTCCAAGATTTTTTCTTATCTCTTACAGTAACTTTGTCCAAGTAACTTGAGGTAGTAACCTTGTTCATAATCTTGTTCGATTCATAATTATATAGCTATCTTATTTTATGTTGTAAAATTTTAACAACAAGAACATAGTTTGAATGATTTCAAACTTGTTTGCAAACTAAATAGATCCTTCTAACTTAACTTTTAAAACACTTCAAGACCTGTAATATATCATAATGATATGCTAACTTAACAAGATATAACTTGGTTTTACAAAGAACACCTTAAAAACTGAATCTACGTCGTCGGAGTGCAACCGGGGGCTGTTTTGGGTTGGATAATTAAAAACCATCTTGAACTTTGAATTGGAAGTTCATGTTCTGGAAAAATGATATTTCTTATGAATATGTTAACACATAAAAATTTCATGGTTTAACTCAAAGTGTAATTATTTTTAGAAAAATGATCATTAAATGTTGTTTTTATGATGGAAAATGATCACTTTCATAAGTTTTACCAAAGTTTGACCTATAACCTGTGATTTCGAATACAAACTAAGTTATTTTCAGTTCATATTCTTAAAATTTGACTCAATCCAAGGAAGTGGCAAGTTGAACTAACAAAAATGGAGTTGTAATGAAGAAACTACGACTAAAACAAGATTGGGTATCCGAAGCTAGTTTAGCTACGAAAATATTTGGAGATAAAGTAAATTAATCATATCTTTTCTCATTAATATGATATTTTATATATAATTACTTATGATTTGATTTTATATATTTCAGGACCACCCGTAAACAACACGAGAAGATTAATCATAAGACCTCATGATTGTACGCAACACGTCATTTGACAACACGGTACTTTATGTACGCAACCCGTCATTTGACAACATGGTACCATGGGTCGAGATTAATTCTTATCAATACGAATATGATGGGGTCTTTATTTATTTTATTGAGCAACTGATTGTGGACCACTAACATCGGACTGCTAACTACGGACTAAGAAAATATTAAAAGTATATATATATATATATATATATATATATATATATATATATATATATATATATATATATATATATATATATATATATATATATATATATATATGTAACGATTACTTGAAAAGAAAATATGTTGATATATTATATATATATGGTTAGGTTCGTGATATCTATCGGAGACCAAGTCGAGTTAAATACCTTCAAGGAAAAAGTGAGTATATAGTCCCACTTTTAAACTCTAAATATTTCGGGATGAGAATACATGCATTTTATGATTTACGTTATGGACACAAGTGATAAAAAAATATATTCTACATTGAGTTGTACCACTGGCATACTTCCCTGTAGCTTGGTAACTACTATTTACATGTGGTATTGTAAACGCGAATCCTGTTGATAGATCTATCGGGCCTGACAACCCCAACCGGACTGGACGACCAGTATTCAACGGTTGCATAGTACTTCGTTTCGGTAACTACACTTGGTACAGTGTAGTGAGATTTCATAATAAAGGGAATATGCGACGTTGATTAAATGTTAAGTATGGTTATCAAGTGCTCAACCACTTAGAATATTTTTATTAAAACGTTTATGTATATGAAATCTTGTGGTCTATATTTATAACGCTGCTAGCATTAAACCTATATCTCACCAACTTTATGTTGACGTTTAAAGCATGTTTATTCTCAGGTTCCTAGAAGTCTTCCGCTGTTTGAATATATGTTAGAGAAACCATGTGCATGGAGTCATACATGTTTTATTCGAGGAAGCATTGCATTCACAAAATCATCACCGTGTATTTATTTTGACTGCATTGTCAACGGAAGTATTCTTGTAAACTGTTATTTACGGTGATTGTCTATATGTAGAAATCATCAGATGTCGAAAACATTGAATTTTAAATATTCATTTATGGTATATCTTTTCAAAAGAATGCAATGTTTATAAAACGTATCATATAGAGGTCAAATGCCTCGCGATGTAATCATATGTTATTGTATTCGTCCCTATGGATTGGGTCGGGTCATTTCATGTGGTATCAGAGCGGTGGTCATAGCGAACCAGGTCTGCATTAGTGTGTCTAACTGATAAGTCGTTAGGTTGCATTAGTGAGTCTGGACTTCGAGCGTGTCTGCATGTCAAAATTTTGCTTATCATTTTGTGTCAAAAATCATCTACTTATCATCTGTAGGAAATTACCTGCTTATCATCTTAAGTCTAAACGCGTCTTACTGCATTCATTGCATGAATGGTGTATAGACAAAATTCATATCTTAGCGTATTTGCTAATTCATATCTACGCGTATCTGTTACTGTAAACTTTGTCTGACATATTCCATAAATCCCTCCGTAATCTATGAGATCTTTTGTTCTATATATGTGGATATTCTATATAATTAGAATATCACCCGATAGCCGGAAAATCATTTCATATCGAAAAATCCTTTATTCAATCATACGAAATGGAACTCGTCACTAGTTGAAGTCCCTCGGATTCCAATATGGAATACCACCCAAGCTCCGAAAGCAGTGTGACCGGAATGGATCAACCAATCAGTCATCATCTATTTTAGATGGATTGGGGATGAGTTTGTAGCCTCCTCAATCATTGGAGACAAGAAGAAGGTGATCCCTTCCATCCACCAAATTGCCCTCTTGACGATGAACCTGAAGCACTTACCGGCGATCCTGTTCGAGAAACCATTTTCTCTCTCATTTCCAGAGTATCTCGTCACGATTATATACTACATCAAATTCTAGATTTTATTTATCCGCTCGTCCGAACCGACAATCACCCCGGTGTAATAGAAGAAGTCAACGAACTTCGCACTCGGGTAGTAGCTTTGGAGAATACGGTACGAAGGTTACAAACACCATCAGCAGCATCAGCAGCATAACCAGTACCGTCAATAACATCAACATCGCAAGCCTCAATACCCTAAGCACCAGCAGCATCACCAGCATCAACGTTATCACCATCATCAACATCAACAGGATCATTACCACCACCAACAATCACATCCGCATCACACGCCTCAATATCACCATCCGTATCTCGGATATCAATGTCACACGCACCATAGATACCAAGAAGTACCAACAACAACAAACGATGAAGTATTGATTCATAACTTCATCGGAGAAACATTCTATGGTGATTATGTAATCTCTAAAGACATAGAGATTACCTATTTCTGCCTTAACCATAAATCAGATGAGTGGACAGAAATGATAAAAGGAAGAGTAGAAACCCCGACAAGAATGATGCGTAAGGTACAAGCTAGACTTGTTTTACCAACAGCATCAGCAGTACCCTTAGCCTCACCAACACAGTCAATGCTGTCAACATCGTTAGAATCGTCAGCAACTTTAACATCACAAGCTCCACCAGTTCAAGAATCACCGTGGACATCATCAATAACGCGTATATTGCATCAACGAGTTATGAAGTATTAACTCATTCTTCTGAAGAATTTATATAAATATTATATATATATATGAATTCGGAAACCAAAATAAATCTTTTCGTACTAAGCTATTAAGTATGAATTGAAAAAGGGTAGATACTACTCATTTAAATTCATACTACAAATATGCAATGATGTACGTCCTTCGTCAGCAACTTAATCATCGTTAACTACAATCTCTGTTTCAATTCAATGAATTTCGTTTTATAATAAACCAAGTGTATTATTCAATAATATGTTTGATTTTACACTTTCATCTTAAATGTACTCGAAGCTTACTGGAAAACAACATTCATATCTTACGAAGTTAGCAAGAGTTCAATGAGTATCAGCATGATTCACTAAGGAAATATATATAAGAATAAATAATGAAGTATTGATCCATAACTTCATTAATATTCTGTGAAGAATATGTGGTTCCTAATCGTTTTAGAGATTACTTATTCTAGCTCAAATCGAAAATCAAATGAGTCTAATATTATATTGACTTATTAAATTCATGATTACATATGAAGAAGATATATATGTACATATATTTTCATAAAGATTGTAATAAAATTCTCTGGTACAAAACATTACTTGTGAAAATTTTTTTAACGGGTAGGTAATACCCGAGAGATATATAAATTCACAATTAATATAATTATATTCTTAGACTCTGATTCAACAATCATCAACTATATTCACTACCTTCACAATAATATACATTCTTTCATAGAAATCAAAACAACCATTCTCATCCAAATTTGATTACGACAAAACGAAATCCAAGTCAAGACTTAACAGAAGACATCACTCTTAGGACTCTTACATCTTTCAAAACTATACTTTGACTTCAAAACTATGCTAGAACATCATTCGATTCTTGGAACCCAGAAAAATATTTGTATCATTCAAAGTCCTAAAACATCGTATGTATATTAACAATTACAATCTATGATCAAACCCTTCGAAATTCCTGAAGACACTTCAAATAATGGACAATCGAGATGATGATCCAACCACACATTACCCGCAGTCTTGCACCTGAAAAGCTCTCGAAACCAAGGACATAATTTAACACGTATCCGCGTTAAATCTTTTAGCATTTATTAGCAAAAATAACTTTGCGATTCCTTTTCAAAATAGCAAATTTTGTCACAGTTTCAGCAAGTCAACCTCGACTTTCCATTCGAAGTAGCCTTATTATAACCTGTAATATATACGATTACCCTTTTGTTACCAGGGAACCTTTTATATTCCACGACATTATCAGCAGATGTACCAGCAACTCGTTACCCCTTTGGCGGAATCAACAATTGGTATTTTGAAATCTCGCAGCATTTCTATTTCGGCAGTTATATATATATACAACGTCTATCCCCAAGAATTACATATTTCAAATGTGAAGTTTCTGAAAAATGCTCCAGTCTACGAATTAGTGCTATTAAGTTTTGGAAAAGACTGATAAAGTGGTAAAGACAGTAGACAACAATTACGGTCAGAAGTTTGACAATAAAGAATAATAGATTGGAAAAGCTCGAACGAAAAATTTGGTATTGGAAAACGGATTGAGCAAAGTATAAAGGAGGTCGTGGACAAATCACAATGACGAAATCTACCTTCAAAGGATTCAAATGATTCAGTGTCTGCTGAAACCGTTAGTAAGAACCTTACTCCTTATTCTAAACCTTCACAGACAGATTTTCCGCGTCATTCCCTGATCTTAGATATTCTAAGATATCATCGTATTTTTCATTATGAATATCTCCGATATTCCTGAAGATATATTCCCAACTGTTCTCATCAAAAATCATTTATCTCTTCACAATATTTGCGTTACAACATAAAAGAAACTGTGTTAGTTTCTAAATTCTGAAAAATTCGAGTTTAAAATATGAATGTTTTGAAGTAGTGTTGGAAACTGAAGCATGAATTAGTATAATATAATGACACTTGATCAACGTGATTATATTACAGTAATTCATGCTGAGTTTCTAAATGGAACATAATGATTCACAGATCATAACGTCATCATGTGCCATGTTACACAACTCTTACATTCTACCCAATCTCCAAACATATTAAGAACATATCTCCTTGATAATTCTATCTTTTCGGACATTCTGGTAACTTACCAAATCAAGATCGTGCAATTACTATTTCCTTCTTAGAACATTAACTATGTTTATTTCAAAATCCATACCTACGAATTCCGGACCATTATTCGCTTGACTCGAAGTCGGGAAGAGGAAACAGAAGTGTGGAACTGTTGAATATAAAAGAAAATATAAAGCTCGACAACAACAAATAAATTACAAACTGTGTATATCAATACGTATTGCAATGTAAAGGCACGGGAGAATTAACAATACTATAACCCCAAGGTAATAGTAGAAATAAATAAAATCCTCTGGAGGTAGATGAAAAAGAAGAATGACAGAGATGAAAGTTAAGAGTATATCCAGGATCAGTACTGGATGAAGCATACTGATAAATGTTTTAAAGTATGAATTGAGGGAGGAAGAATAGAAGGTATGAGTTGTAAGGAAATGAAGGGAGGTGGATTTATAGTAAAAGATCCGACAGAGCAATCAAAATAGATGATCGCATTTAAAGCGGATTCTAATTTCCTTGATTATCAAAGAATCAAATCTCATTATGAAGATTTTACTCCAAATCTATTGAACTTGGAAATCAATCCTATCTACGTCAAAAGATATGACGAATCTATACCTACTCATTTCACCCTTTGGTGATAGCCTCACTCGTACTCTTCACAAAAATCAAATTGCTTTATCAATATTACTTGATGATAATAAAACTCTAATTTCCAACTCGTATACGTCATGAAAACATACTTATTGTCAGCCATGACCATCCCATTCAAATTTCGGGACGAAATTTATTTAACGGGTAGGTACTGTAATGACCCGGATTTTTCCAATCGTTTTATACTTATGAGATTAATATTTACATAAATTAAACCTTACCAACATGATAAGCAATCCAAATTGTTAAGACTGGTGTTTTTGAAAAGAGTTTTACACAACGTTTGACCGTCCAATTTGACCGATGATATCACGAACTATATAACATACGATAATTATACGTTTGTGTATATATATGTATATATATATATATATATATATATATATATATATATATATTTAACATGATCTAAGGATGGTTTAACATCTCATTGTGTACTAATGACAATGAGTTATAAATATATTTTGAAACTACTAACTTAAGTTTTCAAAACGATAACTATACGTAACATTCTTTGATATATATATACTTATAACCTATAATGCGTATACATATATCGTATATATAATGTATTTAATCACTTTTTAAGGACTTAAATACATAAAACAATATAAGTATATTCACAAAAGATAGCTATATTTGAATTCTCATTCCGTTTCCTCAAGATTTCTATACGTATATCTAGGGTATATGTACCCGTATCATACCCAGCTTCTATATGTATTTACTATTGGTATATACACATCAAATCAATATCCTAATCAACATTATTACTGCCCTAGATATGAGGTAACTAGGATTTGTCAAGTAGCATGAATTATTAGTAAGAAAACAAAATTAGGAATCCTTTTCTTTCTTTATAAACTAAAAACGTTTTTATGAATGAACACCATTTCTTCACTCCATTTTCTCATACCTACACCCTCATTTCTCTCTCAAAATACTCCTAACTTCATATTTGATCATCTCCAAGCATTTTCCCCATCATTTAGCTTCAATTACAAGCCTTAAACACCATAAGAAAACTCTTTCAAGAACATATCAAAATAACCACCCATTTGAAGAAGTATACTTCCAACCTTTTGATCTAACTCCACCACTCTTTGATTCCAAGATTTTTTCTTATATCTTACAGTAACTTTGTCCAAGTAACTTGAGGTAGTAACCTTGTTCATAATCTTGTTCGATTCATAATTATATAGCTATCTTATTTTATGTTGTAAAATTTTAACAACAAGAACATAGTTTGAATGATTTCAAACTTGTTTGCAAACTAAATAGATCCTTCTAACTTAACTTTTAAAACACTTCAAGACCTGTAATATATCATAATGATATGCTAACTTAACAAGATATAACTTGGTTTTTCAAAGAACACCTTAAAAACTGAATCTACGTCGTCGGAGTGCAACCGGGGGCTGTTTTGGGTTGGATAATTAAAAACCATCTTGAACTTTGAATTGGAAGTTCATGTTTTGGAAAAATGATATTTCTTATGAATATGTTAACACATAAAAATTTCATGGTTTAACTCAAAGTGTAAGTATTTTTAGAAAAATGATCATTAAATGTTGTTTTTATGATGGAAAATGATCACTTTCATAAGTTTTACCAAAGTTTGACCTATAACCTATGATTTCGAATACAAACTAAGTTATTTTCAGTTCATATTCTTAAAATTTGACTCGATCCAAGGAAGTGGCAAGTTGAACCAACAAAAACGGAGTTGTAATGAAGAAACTACGACTAAAACAAGATTGGATATCCGAAGCTAGTTTAGCTACGAAAATATTTGGAGATAAAGTAAATTAATCATATCTTTTCTAATTAATATGATATTTTATATATAATTACTTACGATTTGATTTTATATATTTCAGGACCACCCGTAAACAACACGAGAAGATTAATCATAAGACCTCACGATTGTACGCAACACGTCATTTGATAACACGGTACTTTATGTACGCAACACGTCATTTGACAACATGGTACCATGGGTCGAGATTAATTCCGATCAATACGAATACGATGGGGTCTTTATTTATTTTATTGAGCAACTGATTGTGGACCACTAACATCGGACTGCTAACTACGGACTAAGAAAATATTAAAAGTATTATAAGTGTGTGTGTATATATATATATATATATATATATATATATATATATATAACGATTACTTGAAAAGAAAATATGTTGATATATTATATATATATGGTTAGGTTCGTGATATCTATCGGAGACCAAGTCGAGTTAAATACCTTCAAGGCAAAAGTGAGTATATGGTCCCACTTTTAAACTCTAAATATTTCGGGATGAGAATACATGCATTTTATGATTTACGTTATGGACACAAGTGATAAAAAAATATATTCTACGTTGAGTTGTACCACTGGCATACTTCCCTGTAGCTTGGTAACTACTATTTACATGTGGTATTGTAAACGCGAATCCTGTTGATAGATCTATCGGGCCTGACAACCCCAACCGAACTGGACGACCAGTATTTAACGGTTGCATAGTACTTCGTTTCGGTAACTACACTTGGTACAGTATAGTGAGATTTCATAATAAAGGGAATATGCGACGTTGATTAAATGTTAAGTATGGTTATCAAGTGCTCAACCACTTAGAATATTTTTATTAAAACGTTTATGTATATGAAATCTTGTGATCTATATTTATAACGCTGCTAGCATTAAACCTATATCTCACCAACTTTATGTTGACGTTTAAAGCATGTTTATTCTCAGGTTCCTAGAAGTCTTCCGCTGTTTGAATATATGTTAGAGAAACCATGTGCATGGAGTCATACATGTTTTATTCGAGGAAGCATTGCATTCACAAAATCATCACCGTGTATTTATTTTGACTGCATTGTCAACGGAAGTATTCTTGTAAACTGTTATTTACGGTGATTGTCTATATGAACTAACAACAGAAGAAATTCAAATGCTAAAAGAAGAAGACAGATATCGATACAAATCATCGATAGAAGAACCTCCGAAATTAGAGTTAAAGCCACTTCCAAACTATTTGGAATACGCTTATTTACATGGTGAATCTGAATTACCTGTAATAATATCGTCTTCTCTTACTGAAAATGAGAAATCACAACTCATTTCTGTGTTGAAAGCTCATAAACCAGCCATTGCATGGAAGATTCATGATATTAAAGGAATAAGTCCTTCGTATTGCACACATAAAATCTTTATGGACGAAGGTCATAAAACGTATGTGCAACGCCAACGAAGACTAAATCCTAATATGCAAGATGTAGTTAAGAAAGAGATTATTAAACTGCTAGATGCAGGTTTGATATATCCAATTTCTGATAGTCCATGGGTAAGCCCAGTTCAATGCGTGCCTAAGAAGGGTGGCATGACTGTCATCACAAATGAGAAAAATGAGCTTATTCCTACTAGGACTGTAACAGGATGGCGTGTATGTATTGATTATAGAAAATTAAATGACGCCACCAGAAAAGATCACTTTCCCTTACCTTTCATAGATCAAATGTTGGAAAGATTAGCCGGAAATAGTTACTATTGTTTTCTAGATGGATTTTCCGGATATTTTCAAATTCCAATAGCACCCGAAGATCAAGAGAAAACCACATTCACGTGCCCTTATGGTACTTTTGCTTACAAACGCATGCCATTTGGACTTTGTAACGCCCCTGCAACCTTTCAAAGGTGTATGATGGCGATTTTTCACGACATGATAGAAGAATGCATGGAAGTATTCATGGATGACTTTTCAGTCTTCGGTGATACATTTAAATCATGTCTAGTTAATCTGGAACGAATGCTAATTAGATGCGAAAAATCAAATCTAGTACTTAATTGGGAGAAATGCCATTTCATGGTTAAAGAAGGCATCGTTCTTGGACATAAAATTTCAAAAGAAGGAATTGAAGTGGATAGAGCTAAAGTAGATGTAATTGCTAAACTTCCACATCCCACCAATGTTAGAGGAGTTAGGAGTTTTCTAGGGCATGCCGGTTTTTACCGACGTTTCATAAAAGATTTTTCTAAAATTGCCACTCCTATGAATAAACTCCTAGAAAAGGATGCTCCATTCATCTTTTCAGATGAGTGTATCAAATCTTTTAATATTCTTAAAGAGAAACTCACTAATGCGCCGATCATGATAACACCAAATTGGAATCTACCATTTGAACTAATGTGCGATGCAAGTGATTTTGCAATGGGAGCCATTTTAGGACAAAGGATTGAAAAACGATTTCAACCTATATATTATGCTAGTAAGACATTACAAGGAGCACAAACGAACTATACAACTACTGAAAAAGAACTCCTTGCTATTGTCTTTGCTTTTGACAAATTTCGATCATATCTCGTTCTAGCAAAAACGGTGGTCTATACCGACCATTCTGCTCTTAGATACCTATTTTCAAAACAAGATGCTAAACCAAGATTAATCCGTTGGATCTTACTCTTACAAGAGTTTGATATTGAAATTCGAGATAAAAGAGGAGCAGAAAATCTCGCCGCTGATCATCTTTCTCGTCTTGAAAATCCCGAATTAGAAGTTCTAAATGAATCGGCCATACAAGACAACTTTCCTGATGAATATCTATTGAAGATAGATTATAAAGAAATCCCATGGTTTGCAGACTATGCAAACTACTTAGTTTGTGGATTCCTTGAAAAAGGATTATCGTACCAAAGACGAAAGAAATTCTTCAGTGATATAAAACACTATTTCTGGGAAGATCCACATCTGTTTAAAAGTTGTCCCGATGGAATAATACGCCGATGTGTATTTGGAGATGAAGCTAGTAAAATTTTAAACCATTGTCACACAGGACCAACAGGAGGGCATTATGGGCCTCAACTAACAGCAAGAAAAGTTTATGAAGCTGGATTCTATTGGCCTACAATTTACAAAGACGCACACCTTCTTTGCAAATCCTGTGATGCATGTCAAAGGGCCGGAAAAATAAGTCAACGTGATGAAATGTCACAAAATATCATCCAAGTATGTGAAGTATTTGACATTTGGGGTATTGACTTTATGGGTCCATTTCCAAAATCTCATAATAATCTATATATACTCGTAGCCATTGATTATGTATCTAAATGGGCGGAAGCACAAGCTCTCCCAACTAACGATGCACGAGTTGTAGTCAACTTTTTAAAACGTCTTTTTGCAAGGTTTGGAACACCGAACGCTTTAATAAGTGATCGGGGTACTCATTTCTGTAATAATCAACTTGAGAAAGTTCTTAAAAGATATGGAGTAACTCATAAAATCTCCACCGCATATCATCCACAAACAAGTGGACAAGTTGAAAATACCAACCGAGCTTTAAAACGTATTCTAGAGAAAACCGTAGGATCGAATCCGAAGGAATGGTCCATTAAATTGGAGGATGCACTCTGGGCTTTTAGAACAGCCTACAAAACTCCAATTGGAACCACACCTTTTAGACTTGTTTATGGAAAAGCATGTCATCTTCCAGTAGAAATTGAACACAAAGCATTTTGGGCTTTGAAGACATGTAATCTTGATTTACATGAAGCCGGACGTCTACGATTAAGTCAACTAAACGAATTAGAAGAATTAAGACATGAAGCATACGAAAATTCGTTAATCTATGAAGAAAGAACGAAGAAATGGCATGATAAAAGAATCAGAAGTTCAAAAGAATTTAAAGAAGGAGACAGAGTTCTTCTTTTCAATTCACGATTCAAGCTATTTCCTGAAAAATTGAAATCAAGATGGTCTGGACCATTCATGGTCAAAAGAGTTTTCCCATACGGAACGATAGAATTAATAAATTCAAATGGGATTGAATTTAAAGTTAATGGTCACAGAGTTAAACATTACATACATGGTCCGATGGAAGTCGACAACGAAGTTAATCACAATTTCGACACCACAGCTAACTAAGTGTGGGGAGAATCAAGTCTTTAAAGGATAATATGTATTTCTGTTAGAGTTAGATTGTCTGTTTTCGTGTAGTTCTCGAAAATGGAACCCGAATGGTCTTTCCCTAGCAGACCCTAAAGAACTAGTCTTCTCCCCCCATTCTGAATTTTTATTTTTTTTTAGGTTTTTACAAAATGAAGACTGCCTGTGAACTAAACCATGGTCTAATGCTACACGCTTTGATCACTAAACGTAATAATGACATACTCCCGAGTGAATTAGTATCAGTAATCAGAGAAAGAATGGACGGAGTTAGAAAAGAATCCAGATGCGAAGATAATAAGTTACAATTTGGTAAAGGAAAATCAAAATCCGCAGCGAAAAGAAGAGCACGACACCTAGAACGATGTCACAAATGTGGAAAATGGTCACATGGAGGTAAATGTTCAAATAATCAAACCTATTCAAATACCGAATTTGTTACTTTATGCAGAGACGGACCGTTCATATGTTTAGAAGAAAAGACACTGAATGCTCGAGGTTACGCCTATGTAGCCATGGAAAACCAATTAAACCGACTATCTTATGAATGGGATAGATCATATAACTAAGAAATCTATTTCACAGGTATGTCTGTACAGTTTTTATTTTTATTTTTATTTTTAACCTTTTGATAATAAACGCTAATTTGTTCGCTAAAAAGTATTAAATTGGTATTGAATAAAATTAGGTTTGGCGACCGAAATTATTGATATCATTCAAAAATTTATTACATCACTGCGAAATTTAACGTTTATTCTTAAGGTATAAATATCTTTAATCAATCAACCCAAAATATTTCAAAAATTCGTCATGAGTTAAATTAGGTCTTGGAACCGAAATTACTTTACCGAAAAAAGGGCGCATATTTTTGATAATATTTGATTGATTAAAGTGGGATAAAAAGACAAAAAGATTTTTAATTTTATTTTTACCATGTTTTTAAAATTAATATTTAAATCTTAAATTAATATTGTAAACTTTGTAAAAACAATATATTTAAAATTGTAAATATTTGAAAAATTAATATAAGTTTGGTGTGAATTTATAATATGAATTTTTAAATTAAGTTTGGTGTGAATTTTTAAAGTATGAATTTTTAATTTTATGCATTTAAAGTTTGGTGTGAATTTTTAATATTAATTTTGAATTTTATATTTAAGTTGTGTGAATTTAAAAATAAAAATTTACTTTATCTCATTAAGTTAAAAATATGATTTTTAAAATTCGTCGTAAGTTGAAGACTAGGTCGTTGAACCGAAATTGCTTTACCCGAGGGAGGGACGAGAACTTTTATTATCATTATTTTTAATCTTATTGAATTAAAGTATGCCAAAAACATTGAAAAAACCCAAAAATCTTAGCTTTTAAAACAATCGCTACAAAAAGACAAATTTTAAAATTTTGTCGAGGGACGGACTAGGACATCGATCCGAAACGACCTCGTCCTAAATAACAAAGGAAACAAAATTTTAAAATTAAGTAATTAATTGTTTTATAAATTAATGATTATAAAAAAAAAAAAAATTATATATCAAACTCCGCGACTCGCGGAGTTTGAAGAGTAATTCACCGCGAGTCGCGGAGGGATCAAAATACAGAAAAAAAATATAAACGCATAACAGATCAGTCCCAACCCAAAACAAAAACATACTGCGAATTCTGCACGAAAAAACCCGAGAAAAAACCCCCAAAATCACAATTTTTAACCGTTAATCACCAAATATTTTACTAAAATCATGTTGAGAAGGATGCTATCTAGGAATTACTCAAGAAAAACGGTAAATTTCTACACCTAAACACCATTTAATCTGAAATTTGGTGTTCTTGAGCAATTTTTTCCCCAATTTGATTTTGATGCTTTTTAGTGTAATTAGGCTTAAATTGTTTATGTATTATGCTTGTATAACCTAGATTGATGCTGTTTAACATGATTAGAAGCCTTAAACTTCAAATTTTGAGTAATCTAGTGTCATAACCCGTCCTTAACCATAAGAACGTGTTAGATAACGTATGATTTCATTGCGAGGTATTGACCTCTATATGCGACATTTTTAAAAAGGAAAACTGCATATATTATACATTACAAACCAAACCATTATTTTTGTTACAAGCTTTAGACAATAAAAAGATGATTATCGTTTAGCGATAATCTTCGACTTACAAACTTTACAAATGATAATAACAACACGATTTCTAGCATATTTTACAACACACGTCCTCGGATATGCAGTTTTATTTTTGACACAAATATGAGTACGCATGATCCTGCTTAGATTCAACATAATGCAGCGGAAGCTTTAATTATCACCTGAGAATAAACATGTTTAAAAACGTCAACATAAAGTTGGTGAGATATAGGTTTAGTGCGCAGCAATATATATATATAGACCACAAGATTTCGTATATAAACATTTCAATAAAAATATTCTAAGTGGTTGAGCACTTGGTAACCATACTTAACATTTTCACGTCGCATATTCCCTTTAATATGAGATCTTACTACACCGTACCAAGTGTAGTCACAAAACGAAGTACTGTGCAACCGTTGAATACTGGTCGTCCAGTCCGGTTGGGGTTGTCAGGCCCGATAGATCTATCAACAGGATTCGCGTTTACAATACCGCTGTAAATATAAGTTACCAAGCTACAGGGAAGTATGCCAGTGGTACAACTCAACGTAGAACATATTTTTCAGTTACTTGTGTCCATATCGTAAAACATAAAATACATGTATTCTCATCCCGAAATATTTAGAGTTTAAAAGTGGGACTATATACTCACTCTTGTCTTGATGATATATATATTTTGACTCGGTCTTCCGGTTGATATCACGAACCTATCCATATATAATATATCAATATGTTTTCATTTTTAAACAAACGTTATAAATATATACTTGTTATACTTTTAATACTTTGAATAATTCCTTAGTCCGTAGTTAGCAGTCCGATGTTAGTAATTCAATTTTAATGGTTCATTTTTAGATGTTTAATATACCCGCAATGAAATAAATAAAACCCCCAACGAAATCAATAAAACCCCATCGTATATGTGTTGGTCGAGATTAATCTTGACCCATGGTACCGGTGTTGTCAAATGACGTGTTGCGTACATAAAGTACCGGTGTTGTCAAATGACGTGTTGCGTACAAACATGGGATCTTATGATTAATCTTCTCGTGTTGTTTACGGGTGATCCTGAACCATATAAAATTGAATTATAAGTACATATATATAAAATATCATGTTATCTTAGAAATATGTGATTTATATCATTTTTTTCCAATTGATCCCGTAGTTGAAAATGTCTAGGATAGCCAATTTTGTTTCGGTCATAGTTTCTTCGTTACAAGTCCGTTTTCGTTGATTCAAATTGCCATCTTCTTGGATCGAGTTCTTCTTTAAGACTATGAACTGTAAATACCTTGGTTTGTATTCAAAATCATACGGCATAAGTGAAACATTAGTGAAACATATGAAGTTAAACATTTTTGTTACAACAAAATCATTTAATGACCATTTTTCCAAAAATACTTATACTTTGAAAAACCAAGTTTTACCTTGTTAAATTAGCATATAAATAAGTTATGTTACATGTCTTGAAGTATTTTAAAAGTTAAGTTAGAAGGATCTATTTAGTTTGCAAACAAGTTTGAAAACATTCAAACTATGTTCTTGTTGTTAAACTTTTGTACCACAAAATAAGATAGCTATATATATATGAATCGAATAAGGTTATGAACATAGATTCTACCTCAAGTTCCTTGGATGAAGTTGCTGTAAGAGAGAAGTAAGAAGCTAGAATCAAAAGGGTGATGGAAGTGGATGAAAGATTGGAAGTAAGTTGGTGTTCTTGGAAGGTTTTCTTGAAGTGTTTTTGTATGGTTTTCTTATGGTGTTTTAGTATGGTTTTTGAAGCTAGATCTTTATGGAACTTTGCTGGATTGTTATGGAGTTTAGAGAGTAATAAAGAGTGTGTGTTTTTAGTTAAGAGATTGAAGTAAAAATGAATCAAAAATGATGATACATATATACTCCTAAAAATGTGATCTTTAAGGATAACATGACAAAATTCTAGTTTGTATTTTTGTAATTAGTCTTGCAATGATTCAAAAGTAATTACCTAGCTCTAAGGGCATGAATAATGGCTGGTTAGGTGGTGATTTTGATGTGTATTTACTATTAGTAAATACGTATAGGAGCTAGGTATGATACGAGTACAAATACTCTAAATATACGTATAGAAATTTTGTGAAAAATGGAATGAGGATTCAAATATAGCTATCTTTTGTGAATACACTTATATGATTTTATGTATTTAAGTTCTTTAAAAGTAATTAAATACATTACTTATACAATATATGTATAACATTATAAGTCTTAAGTATATATGTCAAATAACGTTACGTATTGTTATCGTTTTGAAAACTTAAGTTAGTAGTTTCAAAATACACATATAACTTGTTGTTATTAATATAAAATGAGGTATTAAATCATTCTTTAATCATGTTAAATATGTATATATACATATATATACACAGACGTATAATTATCATATATTGTATAGTTCGTGATATCATCGGTCAAACTAGACGGTCAAACGTTGTATAAAACTCTTTTCGGAAATATAAGTCTCAACAATTTGGATTACTTATCATGTTGGTAAGGTTTAATTTATGTAAATATCAATCTTATAAGTATAGAACGATCGAAAAAGTGCGGGTCGTTACATTACCTCCCCGTTAAATAAATTTCGTCCCGAAATTTTAAAATTGTACCTATTTTGCGTTATCGAGAAACAAGTGCGGATACTTTCGTTTCATCTGATCCTCGCGTTCCCAAGTAAACTCGGGACCTCTTCTAGCATTCCAACGAACCTTAACAATCGGTATATTACTCTGTTTGAGCTGTTTAACTTCACGGTCCATGATTTCGATTGGTTCTTCGACGAATTGTAGTTTCTCGTCGACATGGATTTCTTCAAGAGGAATGGTGAGGTCTTCCTTTGCAAGACACTTCTTAAGGTTTGAGACGTGAAAGGTATTATGTACTCCGGCGAGTTGTTGTGGTAACTCGAGTCGATAAGCTACCGGTCCAATGCGTTCGATGATCTTAAACGGGCCTACGTATCTTGGGTTCAGTTTACCCATTTTGCCGAAACGTATTACACCTTTCCAAGGTGACACCTTTAGCATAACCATGTCCCCGACCTGAAACTCTAATGGTTTCCTTCGAACATCGGCGTAGCTCTTTTGGCGACTACGGGCTGTTTTCAATCTCTCCTTGATTTGCACTATCTTCTCAGTCGTTTCATGTATGATCTCGGGACCAGTTAAATGTCGATCTCCTACTTCATTCCAACAGATAGGAGATCTACACTTCCTTCCGTACAATGCTTCGAATGGCGCAGCTCCAATGCTCGCATGATAACTATTATTATACGAGAATTCTGCTAACGGTAGATATTTATCCCATCCGTTTCCAAAATCGATCACACATGCCCTGAGCATGTCTTCGAGAGTCTGAATCGTTCTCTCACTCTGTCCATCGGTTTGTGGATGATATGCGGTACTCATATCCAACCGAGTTCCTAGTGCCTCCTGTAGTGATTGCCAGAATTTTGAGGTAAATCTACTATCACGATCGGATATAATGGAAATAGGTATTCCATGCCTTGAAACAACTTCCTTTATATACAATCGTAATAGTTTCTCCATTCTATCCGTTTCCTTTATAGGCAAGAAATGTGCAGACTTGGTGAGACGATCAACAATCACCCAAATGGTGTCGTATCCCCAGGCAGTCTTTGGTAACTTCGTGATGAAATCCATGGTAATACCGTCCCATTTCCATTCTGGAATTTCTGGTTGTTGAAGTAACCCTGACGGCTTCTGGTGTTCTGCTTTAACCTTGGAACAAGTTAAACACTCCCCAACATATGTTGCAACGTCTGTCTTTAAGTTAGGCCACCAATAATGCGTCTTAAGATCTTGGTACATCTTTCCAACTCCAGGATGTATCGAATATCTTGTCTTATGTGCCTCGTTCAATATCAACTTCCTTAATCCACCCAACTTCGGTACCCAAATACGATTTGCAAAATATCGAATTCCATCTTCCCGCATAACGAGTTGCTTCTCATACTTCTTCATTATTTCATTTCCTTTATTTTCTTTAGTAAGTGCTTCTCGTTGAACTTCTTTGATTTGTGAGTTGAGATTCATGCGAATTTTTATATTCATTGCTCGAACTCGAATTGGTTCTCGTTCCTTTCTGCTTAAAGCATCGGCCACCACGTTCGCCTTTCCGGGATGATAACGAATTTCACAATCATAGTCGTTTATCAGCTCGACCCACCTACGTTGCCTCATGTTCAGCTGTTTTTGATCGAAAATATGTTGAAGGCTTTTATGATCAGTAAACAAAGTGAATTTAACCCCATACAAGTAGTGTCTCCACATCTTCAATGCAAACACGACTGCTCCTAATTCTAGATCATGCGTCGTATAATTTCGCTCGTGAATCTTCAATTGTCGGGATGCGAATGCAATAACTTTCTTCCGTTGCATAAGAACACAACCAAAACCTTGTCGCGAAGCGTCACAATATATTTCGAAATCATCGTTCCCTTCTGGTAACGATAATATAGGTGCCGTAGTTAACTTCTTCTTCAGTATTTGAAATGCGTTCTCCTGCTCCGAGGTCCATTCGTATTTCTTCCCTTTTTGCGTTAATGCTGTCAACGGCTTAGCTATTCGAGAAAAATCTTGAATAAACCTTCTATAATAACCGGCTAAACCCAAAAATTGGCGTATCTGCATTGGTGTCTTAGGAGTCTCCCATTTTTCAATGGCTTCAATTTTTGCTGGATCAACCTGAATTCCTTTGCTACTAACAACGTGGCCAAGAAATTGTACTTCTTTCAACCAGAAAGCACACTTAGAAAATTTAGCATAAAGTTGTTCTTTTCTCAACAACTCCAGTATCAACCTTAAATGCTCTTCATGCTCTTGCTCACTCTTGGAATAGATAAGAATATCATCAATGAAAACGATAACAAACTTATCTAAATACGGACTACAAACTCGATTCATGAGGTCCATGAATACAGCTGGCGCATTCGTCAATCCAAACGGCATAACCAAAAATTCGTAATGACCATAACGTGTCCGAAAAGCAGTTTTCGGAATGTCCTCTTCTTTGACGCGTAGTTGATGATAGCCCGATCTTAAGTCGATTTTTGAATAAATACATGATCCTTGCAATTGATCAAATAAGTCATCAATTCTCGGTAGTGGATACCGATTCTTGATAGTTAACTTATTTAATTCACGATAGTCTATACACATCCTAAAAGATCCATCTTTCTTCTTAACAAACAAAATTGGAGCTCCCCACGGTGAAGTACTCGGTCGTATGAATCCACGGTCCAGTAATTCTTTTAACTGACTTTGAAGTTCTTTTAACTCGGACGGTGCAAGTCTATATGGAGCACGAGCCACTGGTGCAGCTCCTGGTACTAAATCTATTTGAAATTCTACCGATCTAAATGGAGGTAATCCCGGCAATTCTTCCGGAAAAACTTCAGGAAAATCTCTTGCCACAGGCACGTCGTTGATGCACTTTTCTTTCTTTTCGACTTTATTAACATGTGCTAAAATAGCGTAACATCCCTTTTCTAAACACTTCTTGGCTTTCAAACAGCTAATGAGTTTTAGCTTCGAATCACCCTTCTCTCCGTAAATCATCACCGGCATTTTATCCTTACCAGGAATACGAATTGCCTTCTTGGCACAAACAACTTCCGCTCCTACTTTGGACATCCAGTCCATGCCGACTATTACATCAAAACTTCCTAATTCTACGGGTATCAAATCAATCTTAAATGTTTCTCCGGCTAAATTTATCTTACAATCACGACAAATTTTATCGGCTTTAATTAGTTTACCATTAGCTAACTCAATCAAGTACTTAGCATCTAGAGGTAATGATGAACAATTCAATTTAGTGTAAAAATTTCTACACACATAACTTCTATCGGCGCCAGTATCAAATAAAATAGATGCTGATAAGTTATTAATGGTAAACGTACCCGTAACAAGCTCCGGGTCTTCTCGTGCCTCTCTAGCATTAATAACAAACGCTCTTCCACGTGCAGGTCCGCCATTCTGATTCGGGCACTGGCTCTTATAATGACCTTGTTTTCCACACCCAAAACAAGTAATGTTAGCCAAAGCAGTTCTATTTGCGTTGGTGGCAGGAGTCTTGTTACCATTTGCATTTGTAACGAGAGCCTTACAATCTTCAGCAAGATGTCCCTGTCTATTGCATTTAGTGCACAACACACTACAGTAACCAAAATGATGTTTGTGACAACGGTTGCATAAAGGACTTTGTCCTTTGTAACCAAAGCCTGAACCGCTACCCGCACCTTTCGTGGTTTCTTGTTTCTTATAAGGTTGTTGTTGGTTACCTTGATCATAACCTCCATTCCACTTTTTCTTGTTCCCCAATACCTTCACCTCAGTATTGAATGCTTTCTTGTCCAAAATGACCTGATCCATTAGCTCGTTTGCCATGGTTATAGCTTCATGAATTGTCTTAGGTTTCGATGCTGTAACGTTTGCCTTGACCTTTTTGGGCAAACCACCTTTGTACATTTCAATCTTCCGTGCTTCGGTTGGAACCAATTCAGGACATAGCAAAACTAATTCCATGAATCGCTGGTTGTAGTTGGTGATTTCAGTACCAACCACCTTCAAACTTCGTAACTCATCTTCTAACTTAATAACCTCATTCCTTGGACAATACTCGGTGATTATCATTGCTTTGAATTCTTCCCATGGAGTATCATAAGCTACATCTCCTCCTACCGCCTTCACATAATTCTTCCACCATGTGAGTGCACTATCTTGTAAAGTGCACGATGCAAACTTGGTCATGTCTTTTTCATCACAACCGCTGATTTTGAACACCGTCTCCATCTTTTCTATCCATCGGGTTAAACCGATAGGTCCTTCCGTTCCACTGAATGATGATGGCTTGCAAGCTTGGAACGTCTTGTAGGAGCATCCTACACGAGGATTTGGATTAACTGCAGCAGCTCTTGCAGCCTCAACCCATAACATTCTGTCGTTCACTCGCTGGTTGATGAAGTCCTCGACTTCTTGTTCCGTCATTCGATTCAATCGCGCCATTTCCTAATGAAAGAAAATAATTATTCACATGGATTATTATAGATGTAGTGTGTATTTATAGTACATTATAGCTTGTTAATAATATGAACCAGGTATTATTATAAAAGCCTTTTCTTCTTATTAGCGTTTTATAATTATATCTTGGGTAGTACCTACCCGTTAATGTTCATACTTAATAGCTTAGTACAGAATCAATTACTACAATCTAAATAATACTTAACCATGGAAAATTATTGCATTTCATACTTCGCTATTTTACATATGCTTACATCAAACTTTAAACAAACCACACTAATAATATTATACAAAACATTATGTGATTCCATGGTTTAATACGGTAGCGCATCATTTGGTCTATTTCCCAAAACATTTATGTCCAGGGAATCCCCCAACGCGAATCCTAGCTGTCTCCCTACGTTTTGGCTGAGGTGCCGAAGAACTAGATGAGGGGATAGCACTAATAGGAATAGCGGGGATAGGGGTGGTAGTGTTGAGTGGAATTGGTGCCACTTCATTCTCATTAAACTCGGGATTTGGATTTTCTAATTCACTAGCTTTTCGTTTCTTTCCTAGTTCGAACTCGTCCTTTGTAATTTCCTGTATTTCTTCCTCGGGTTCACTTTCCTCCTCGGGTTCACTTTCCTCCTCGGGTTCACTTTCCTCCTCGGGTTCACTTTCCGATATTTCTATAGTTGGTTCATCCGGAAATTGTGAGTCTTCCCCAAAAATACCACTTTCGTCATCGGATATGTTAATGACTGAAACACAATCTGAAGGTTCTGATTCGGAGTCGCTGAATGTGATAATAAGTTTCGAGCCCGACATCTATCACATAACAACTAACCCATTAGTACTACATAATATTTACATATAAATTTTAACCAACAATGATAAGCAATGGTTTTTAAAATCAGACCCGGTCAAAGTCCAGACTTTACTAATGTATCCTAACGACTTCTTGGTTAGACACACTAATGCAAACCTGGTTCGCTAAGACCAACGCTCTGATACCACATGTCATAACCCGTCCTTAACCATAAGAACGTGTTAGATAACGTATGATTTCATTGCGAGGTATTGACCTCTATATGCGACATTTTTAAAAAGGAAAACTGCATATATTATACATTACAAACCAAACCATTATTTTTGTTACAAGCTTTAGACAATAAAAAGATGATTATCGTTTAGCGATAATCTTCGACTTACAAACTTTACAAATGATAATAACAACACGATTTCTAGCATATTTTACAACACACGTCCTCGGATATGCAGTTTTATTTTTGACACAAATATGAGTACGCATGATCCTGCTTAGATTCAACATAATGCAGCGGAAGCTTTAATTATCACCTGAGAATAAACATGTTTAAAAACGTCAACATAAAGTTGGTGAGATATAGGTTTAGTGCGCAGCAATATATATATATAGACCACAAGATTTCGTATATAAACATTTCAATAAAAATATTCTAAGTGGTTGAGCACTTGGTAACCATACTTAACATTTTCACGTCGCATATTCCCTTTAATATGAGATCTTACTACACCGTACCAAGTGTAGTCACAAAACGAAGTACTGTGCAACCGTTGAATACTGGTCGTCCAGTCCGGTTGGGGTTGTCAGGCCCGATAGATCTATCAACAGGATTCGCGTTTACAATACCGCTGTAAATATAAGTTACCAAGCTACAGGGAAGTATGCCAGTGGTACAACTCAACGTAGAACATATTTTTCAGTTACTTGTGTCCATATCGTAAAACATAAAATACATGTATTCTCATCCCGAAATATTTAGAGTTTAAAAGTGGGACTATATACTCACTCTTGTCTTGATGATATATATATTTTGACTCGGTCTTCCGGTTGATATCACGAACCTATCCATATATAATATATCAATATGTTTTCATTTTTAAACAAACGTTATAAATATATACTTGTTATACTTTTAATACTTTGAATAATTCCTTAGTCCGTAGTTAGCAGTCCGATGTTAGTAATTCAATTTTAATGGTTCATTTTTAGATGTTTAATATACCCGCAATGAAATAAATAAAACCCCCAACGAAATCAATAAAACCCCATCGTATATGTGTTGGTCGAGATTAATCTTGACCCATGGTACCGGTGTTGTCAAATGACGTGTTGCGTACATAAAGTACCGGTGTTGTCAAATGACGTGTTGCGTACAAACATGGGATCTTATGATTAATCTTCTCGTGTTGTTTACGGGTGATCCTGAACCATATAAAATTGAATTATAAGTACATATATATAAAATATCATGTTATCTTAGAAATATGTGATTTATATCATTTTTTTCCAATTGATCCCGTAGTTGAAAATGTCTAGGATAGCCAATTTTGTTTCGGTCATAGTTTCTTCGTTACAAGTCCGTTTTCGTTGATTCAAATTGCCATCTTCTTGGATCGAGTTCTTCTTTAAGACTATGAACTGTAAATACCTTGGTTTGTATTCAAAATCATACGGCATAAGTGAAACATTAGTGAAACATATGAAGTTAAACATTTTTGTTACAACAAAATCATTTAATGACCATTTTTCCAAAAATACTTATACTTTGAAAAACCAAGTTTTACCTTGTTAAATTAGCATATAAATAAGTTATGTTACATGTCTTGAAGTATTTTAAAAGTTAAGTTAGAAGGATCTATTTAGTTTGCAAACAAGTTTGAAAACATTCAAACTATGTTCTTGTTGTTAAACTTTTGTACCACAAAATAAGATAGCTATATATATATGAATCGAATAAGGTTATGAACATAGATTCTACCTCAAGTTCCTTGGATGAAGTTGCTGTAAGAGAGAAGTAAGAAGCTAGAATCAAAAGGGTGATGGAAGTGGATGAAAGATTGGAAGTAAGTTGGTGTTCTTGGAAGGTTTTCTTGAAGTGTTTTTGTATGGTTTTCTTATGGTGTTTTAGTATGGTTTTTGAAGCTAGATCTTTATGGAACTTTGCTGGATTGTTATGGAGTTTAGAGAGTAATAAAGAGTGTGTGTTTTTAGTTAAGAGATTGAAGTAAAAATGAATCAAAAATGATGATACATATATACTCCTAAAAATGTGATCTTTAAGGATAACATGACAAAATTCTAGTTTGTATTTTTGTAATTAGTCTTGCAATGATTCAAAAGTAATTACCTAGCTCTAAGGGCATGAATAATGGCTGGTTAGGTGGTGATTTTGATGTGTATTTACTATTAGTAAATACGTATAGGAGCTAGGTATGATACGAGTACAAATACTCTAAATATACGTATAGAAATTTTGTGAAAAATGGAATGAGGATTCAAATATAGCTATCTTTTGTGAATACACTTATATGATTTTATGTATTTAAGTTCTTTAAAAGTAATTAAATACATTACTTATACAATATATGTATAACATTATAAGTCTTAAGTATATATGTCAAATAACGTTACGTATTGTTATCGTTTTGAAAACTTAAGTTAGTAGTTTCAAAATACACATATAACTTGTTGTTATTAATATAAAATGAGGTATTAAATCATTCTTTAATCATGTTAAATATGTATATATACATATATATACACAGACGTATAATTATCATATATTGTATAGTTCGTGATATCATCGGTCAAACTAGACGGTCAAACGTTGTATAAAACTCTTTTCGGAAATATAAGTCTCAACAATTTGGATTACTTATCATGTTGGTAAGGTTTAATTTATGTAAATATCAATCTTATAAGTATAGAACGATCGAAAAAGTGCGGGTCGTTACATCTAGGGTTTGTGTTCTTGTGCAAATTTGGGGCTTTTTGATATAAACAGGTTATGGCCGATTTTTGTCATGAATTGTTGCTAAATTGAGTAGTGTAACATGTCTAGGTAGTTAAATGATCCAAACTTTGAGCCTAAACATGATTTTGAGAATTAAAGTGGACTTTTTCAAGTCTAAAATTCATGAACTTGATTTTTGAAAGATAATGCCATTTGAGACTTGTTTAATTGCTAGTAATGATTATTTTGACATGTTATTTGAGTTGAATGATTATGAACTTGGCGAACATTTTCGTATATGCTTATTTGAAAAAGTGTAGATTTAATGAAAATATGAAAATAAGCTTAAGTTTGATATAAATTGATAATGTCATTGTAATTATTTTGATTGATGATTTTGCTGACACTAATGCATATTTGTATGCACAAAATTTGTGTTTGATGTGTTTTGCAGACTGAAAGGGGTGAATCTTCATCCCAAGCCCGCAATGCTCCTGCTGAGAATGTGGAACAACAGGAGGTGGATAACTACTACAAGCAGGATATACCTCATCCAGTCATGACCTTTTCCGATATGCACTTGGAAGAGTTGCACCCGAACCTGAGATTTGACAGACTTTGGATAGATTATCCAAAATATCAACGGGGTTTGCATACTCTTCATTCTAAGGTTGTTGAGGTACCGAGGGTCATAGAATGGGGACCCTTAGAAGCTGTAGAATTGGCCGGGCCAATTAGGGAATTACTTGTACAGAGGTATGGTAATTCTTCTTTTAATGACTGGGTACGTTTATTCACCATGCGTAGACCTGTATATAAAGTATGGTGTGAAGAATTGTTATGTAGTATAGAGTTGAATGATCGGGTAGCTAGTTTAACCGATCGTTCTTTTATTAGATTTTTGTTAGGCGGTTCGATGCGCCACATGTCTTTACTGGACATGGCTCAGGCTTTACGTATATATACACCTGAGGAGTTAGCGTCTGCCGATTGTAGAGGATTGATACTAAACGGTAGAAAGATAGATGAAAATTTTGATACACACGGTGTGTGGAGTCAAATGACAAGCCATCACCGTTTCAAAGGGGGAAATTACTCTTATTTGGATATAGATAGAGCCGAATTAAGAGTGATACATAGGTTTTTAGCTAATTCGATTACACAAAGGGGTAAAAACAAGGAAAAAGTAAATGAACAGGATTTGTTTTACCATATGTGTATTCGAGACCCACAAAGCGCTGTAAGTATACCATATTGTGTGGGTTATTATTTATCAGCTATGGTTCGGGGGATGCGACCGCATAGCATAATAGGAGGTGGTATTTTTATTACTTTGATTGGTGAATATCTCGGTGTGGATATAAGTCGGGGGGGGATTATTAGTAGAAGAACCGGAACCCCGCGATACTATAGGTTTAAATGTATACCATGGTGCGAAAGTTTTGAAGAGGCGAAATAATGCCGCAGTACGATACCATGGTAGACATCCACAGGTGGAGAGAAACCAACAGCAAGGTAATGTAGGAGGGGGGAATGAGATGCAAGAAATGCAAAGGTTTATAGCTTCTCAGGAATACGAAAATGCTAGACAGAGAGCATTTGAAGTTTGGCAAGTTCATCAGAACCAAATCATAGCTCATTGCCAACATATAGGTAGAAACTATATTCCTACACCGAAACCCATCTTCCCTCCCTGGTCTATAGAGATGCAGCCACCGTATCCTACGTATGACCCTGCCGAAGCATTCTATAGCACCTATGGTTATGCCTGGAACCCCTATTGGTACCAGTATCATCCCTAGTATACTTAGTTTTATTTATTTTGTAATTTGTAATTATTGATATGTTTAATACTTTTGTTAATATTGTAATCATTTTTATAATTATCTAACTTTTATTCTTAGATTTTAATAATTTTTGAATGTGGGGTAATATACCAAACTTCAAAAATATGTATATATGGTTGCAGTTTATCTTATGTACACAACAGGGTAAAACAACGCATTTTCAAAGACTGTCATTAAGTTCAGCAAAAGCAACTAATTTTGACGACAAGATGCAAAATATATGTGAAATAACAACAAGACGGAATGAACAAATGATGTGCACCATTTATCATTCAGCAAACAAACGCCAATATATTTGGAAACTTTGGTAAAATTTAATCATTTTCACACAAATCACCCTCAATAATTTAAATTGTTACTGATTTCTTGCAAATGAGGGCATTGCAAGATCTTAAGTGTGGGAAGGGGTTAAATTCTTTCGGATTTTAAAATTTTTTTACTTTATACACTTGGTTACCATTAAAAATACTAGTAAAGCAGTAGTTGTATTAGAATCTAGTGCTCTCTGATAATAAAGAACAGCCCTGGTTTTATATACTGACTACCCAATTCTAGTAAAATTTTTTAAAATTTTCAATTAAATGAACTAAAAATCATGTTTATACATATTTATGAACGATAAAACTAGGTTTTAACACCGAAATTATTGTTACCTCAAAAAGGACATAAATTGAGAAACAAACCAAAATGTTAAAATTCATTTAAAATGGAATAGAGGACGATAAAAAGGAAAATAAAAGCCAAGTGTGGGAAAATTTACCAAGTTATCTTAAACATATGTCACATATATCTGTAACAAATAACTGAAAATACTTTTGCTTTGGACTAAACTAAACTGTTTTACCCGATGAAAGAAAAGAAGAGATGGATCTACACGATGAATCAATTCCATCATTAAAAGGAAGTAAAGTCTTCCGAAAAAGAAACGCGCTTCTTGATTTAGGTCATGAAGTTGTTGTCCAGACCAGCTGTAGGTTGACGAAAAATCTAGAAAAGTCATCACTAAAATCAGCAGGAAATCCACGGACCTCAGCATTAAACAGGGTCGCCAAGTGGTCAGATTTATCCTAACCATGAGAAGGATTTATCTCGTACAATGGGGGGGCACCGTGCAAATTAGCTTGATAAGACTAATGAATCAGATCCCCAGAAAGGATAATCTCCTTAAAGATTAAAAATCAGCTTTTAAGTTTGATATTACTCAATCCTTGAGATTGACCTTAAAGATTGAGAATTCAAACTCATGGAATTCGATGATATCTAAACTCGAGCTTGAACGAGAAAATATTTTGATCAAAAATACAAACCGATTTGTTTTCTGAAACCCATTTTCAATGCGTTCATTACCATTGAACGTAAAATCCTAGGAATTCACCTGGAATTCATTAGGTCACCTGAACCAAATCGGGTGTCAACCGTAAGAACGGTGGTTGCATAGTGGTCAAAGACAGAACCTTGTGCCATACCGAAAAATCATAAGGGTGAGCTTTACTATTGCTCCTACCAAGGATAGTAATTGCGTCCGACACGTTATAGACCATAATTAAAAGCATGTCAGGGGACATTGCCTTAACAGTTGCTTATTCAACGCTTTCCTTTACAACCGGACGGTAGTTTACCGAAAGGTAATATACGGGACAAGTAAACTGGACGTGTTGCTTTCCAAATACAAGGTTAGCAAGTGGGTGACACAAAACCATAAGTTTTGAGCTAAAATTTTCAAATCTGAAACCCACCAAACCCACAAAAATATTTTGCAAACACCGGTAAAGGGTTATCCCGGAAAACTTATCTAGGGTAAAAACTAGATTTAATTTTCAAAAGATCAAATGTTTTCATAAAGATCCAATTTCCTTAATGGATCTAAATTTTTATAGTCATGTGGGACTGTAAACCATATCATTACTACCATTGTTCATACCACCGTATAGAAATCACTGATGTACAAAGTGTGAAAAATAAAGAAGTGATTCTAGTATTTCAAGACGATATTGCTTGAGGACAAGCAACGCTCAAGTGTGGGAATATTTGATAATGCTAAAAACGAACATATATTTCATAGCATTATTCCTCAAGAAAGACAAGCTTTTAGTTGCAATTGTTCTATTTACAAGTGATATTCGTTTAAATAATAAAACGTGAAGACAAAAGACAGATTCGACGAATTGAAGACGCAAACGACCAAAAAGCTCAAAAGTACAAAAGACAATCAAAAAGGTTCCAATTATTGATAAGAAACGTCTCGAAATTACAAGAGTACAAGATTCAAAACGCAAGGTACAAGATATTAAATTGTACGCAAGGACGTTCGAAAATCCGGAACCGGGACATGAGTCAACTCTCAACGCTCGACGCAACGGACTAAAAATTACAAGTCAACTATGCACATAAATATAATATAATATTTAAATAATTCTTATAATTATTTAATATATTATATTTATATTTAAACCGTCGGTAAACAAAGAGCAGTAAACTCCGCGACTCGCGGAGTTTGAAGGCAAAATTGGCCGCGAGTCGCGGAGCCCCAAAATGAAAAACTGCCTATAAAGCCAACCGAATTCTGATCGTAAAAATCATCCTTTTTCTTCTTCTCCTCATACGTAAAATATATATATATATTTATAATTTATATTTTAATTTTAATTATAATTCTAATAATAAGGGTATGTTAGCGAATGTTGTAAGGGTGTAAGTCGAAATTCTGTCCGTGTAACGCTACGCTATTTTTAATCATTGTAAGTTATATTCAACCTTTTTATATTAATGTCTCGTAGCTAAGTTATTATTATGCTTATTTAAAATGAAGTAATCATGATGTTGGGCTAATTACTAAAATTGGGTAATTGGGCTTTGTACCATAATTGGGGTTTGGACAAAAGAACGACACTTGTGGAAATTAGACTATGGGCTATTAATGGGCTTTATATTTGTTTAACTAAATGATAGTTTGTTAATGATAATATAAAGATTTACAATTGGGCGTCCCTATAAATTACCATATACACTCGATCGGACACGATGGGCGGGGTATTTATATGTATGAATAATCGTTCATTTAACCGGACACGGGAATGGATTAATAGCCACTAGAATAATTAAAACAGGGGTGAAATTATGTACAAAGGACACTTGGTATAATTGATAACAAAATATTAAAACCTTGGGTTACACTCAGTCGACATCCTGGTGTAATTATTAAACAAAGTATTAAAATCTTGTTACAGTTTAAATCCCCAATTAGTTGGAATATTTAACTTCGGGTATAAGGATAATTTGACGAGGACACTCGCACTTTATATTTATGACTGATGGACTGTTATGGACAAAAACCAAACGGACATATTAAATAATCCAGGACAAAGGACAATTAACCCATGGGCATAAAACTAAAATCAACACGTCAAACATCATGATTACGGAAGTTTAAATAAGCATAATTCTTTTATTTCATATTTAGTTTCCTTTATTTTATATTTAATTGCACTTCTAATTATCGCATTTTTATTGTTATTGTATTTAATTGCACTTTTAATTATCGTACTTTTTAATTATCGCAAGTTTATTTTATCGCACTTTTATTATTCGCAATTTCATTTATCGTTATTTACTTCATGCTTTAATTTAAGTTTTGTATTTATTTTTAATATTTTACATTTGGTTTTAACTGCGACTAAAGTTTTAAAATCGACAAACCGGTCATTAAACGGTAAAAACCCCCCTTTATAATAATAATATTACTTATATATATATTTGTATTTTTATAAAAGTAAACTAATATAGCGTTGAGCTTTGTTTAAAAAAGATTCCCTGTGGAACGAACCGGACTTACTAAAAACTACACTATTGTACGATTAGGTACACTGCCTATAAGTGTTGTAGCAAGGTTTAAGTATATCCATTCTATAAATAAATAAATATCTTGTGTAAAATTGTATCGTATTTAATAGTATTTCCTGCTAAAATTAATAAGTATTTTATATACCCCTCGCGAAACACCAAGTATTTTTGGCGCCGCTGCCGGGGAACTCTCTTAAAAGCCGGAAGCGCAACGCTAATATAAAAAAAAAAAAAAGATTTTTAGTTTACTTTTATTAAAATTCGTTTTTGTAAAAAAAAAAACGTTTTAAATATTCGAAAATATAAAAAGAAAAACAAAAATATAAATATTTTTAGGAGTTTGATAAATATTTAAGTTTTATAAAGTTTCTTTGTTTTTATAAAAACATAAGTTTTATTTAAGTATTTTGTTTTTATTTAAAAACATATAAATAAAAAAATATATATATATATAAATCTAGTTTTAAGATTTTTATTTATAAAATTATAAAGTGATTCTATTTTTATTTAAGTTTTAAATATAAAGTTTTATTAATACACATATTTAAAAACAGAAAATAAGATAAATAAATAAATAAAGAAAAACGCGTTGAAATTAAACCTGTCAGTTGAAATTCTGAACCCCGCGACTCGCGGGGTTTGAAGCATTAAATACCGCAACTCGCGGAGGTATTCTGACACGCGACAGAAGCCATAATCAGGCATTAATTACGGAGTTATTATTATTATTATTTATTAATTAAAACCCTAATTATGTTTTTAGTTTTTAATTAGTTTTTAGTTTTTATTATTATTTTGTATATTTTGTTTAAATTAGTTTAATTAATTTGTAAAATTAGTAGTTTTATTAAATAAATAATATAAAAATAATATTTTTATAAAAATTGTAATTTTTACAACTTTTTGTATATTTTTATATTTTGTCCCTTTTTAATCGTTGTAGCGTAATATTTGTATTTTTTCGCTCATATTTAATTTTAAACTTAGTTTTTGCCATAGTCATTTTTACTCCTAGATTTTTAGGCTTTGCCGTAGAATTCCTTAAGTGCTTTTTCTTTAGACTAAGATTTAGGTACTTTAGAATTTTGCGACGCCTTTTTAAGTTTTAGTTTCTTTTTAAGTTATTTCCATTTGGGATTTAGTTTTTCCTGTAAGCTTTAATATTTTTAGACGACTTTTACCTATGTATCAATTATCATTCCAATTAGTAATTTCAATTTACGATTATAATTTTAAGTTATTTGTAGTAATAAGGTTAGGTTAGTCAAGTATTTTTAAGTTTTATAAGTTTCTTTTATTTTTTCGTCACCTTTTATTTTTCAACCATTTTTCTTTTTCGACCTTTTTCGACGAACTCTTTTTCTTTCTTATTTCTCGCTATTCTAGTTTTAGGACATAGATTTTTATTCTACTTCTTATCTAAATTTCTTAAAATTACGAAAATTTATTTTAAGTGGTTAAATTAATAGACATCAAAATTTTCTGGTTCGTAGTAATAGTTGGATTTGTACGTGGACCGGGTTATTGGAGCCAAACAGTCCTCAATTATATTGAGACCAAACGAATCCTGCCCCTCTGCTGCATCTTTTGGCTATTCGAAACGTGGGCAAAATCAGAAAAGTCTATTGGTTGGATAACTTATTATAATTTTTCTTTCCTTTTAAAAACTAATAGGATATTCAGTGAATGCACCGAGCAAGACGTTCATCACCTTTTGTACGTTCACCACCTGTAACTCGATCAAGACATCGTTTAACAAATATCGCCGCCGTTGATTTTTCTTTAGAATCGTCATCCAGTCAACCAAGTACTTCAGTTCAAATTTCCAATAATCCATTTTTTGAACCCGACCTCACAATTGAGAATCCGGAGAATATTCAGGAACGGTTCGTAGATCCTGAACCATTAAACTTTCCTCCGGAACCACCAATCATTCAAACAGAGATTGTTGAGGAACGAACCATTAAATCAGAATCCTCTAGTGATTCCGATTCAACAAATTCAATTATGGATAATCTGTAACCTTTAAGTATGGAAGACCGAATGAGAGCTAAACGCACTGGCCAAGGTCACGCAATTACTCATCCAGACATTAATGCGCCAGATTATGAAATCAAAGGACAAATTCTACACATGGTGACTAATCAATGCCAATTTAGTGGAGCGCCGAAGGAAGATCCAAATGAACATCTACGTACCTTTAATAGGATCTGCACACTATTTAAAATCCGAGAAGTGGAGGATGAACAGATATATCTCATGTTATTTCCCTGGACTTTAAAGGGAGAAGCCAAAGATTGGTTGGAATCGTTACCTGAAGGGGCGATTGATACATGGGATGTTTTAGTTGACAAATTTCTTAAACAATTCTTTCCTGCATCTAAAGCCGTAAGACTTCAAGCAGAAATTGTTACGTTCACACAGAAACCAAATGAAACTCTATATGAGGCGTGGACTAGATATGGAAAGTTGTTAAGAGGATGTCCGCAACATGGTTTAGACACCTGTCAAATAGTACAAATATTCTACCAAGGATGCAACATCACTACAAGGAAAGACATAGATATAGCAGCTGGTGGTTCTATTATGAAGAAAACCGAAACTGATGCTTACAAAATTATTGATAACACTGCTTCCCACTCACATGAGTGGCACCAAGAAAAAGATATCGTTAGATCATCTAAAGCAGCTAGAGCCAATTCTAGCCATGACTTAGATTCCATTTCCGCAAAGATAGATGCTGTGGAGAGACGAATGGAAAAGATGACTAAAGATATTCACTCAATACAAATTAGTTGTGAGCAGTGTGGAGGACCACATTTGACAAAAGATTGTCTCAGTATTGAATTAACAATGGAACAAAGAGAGAATATTTCATACATAAACCAAAGGCCTGGAAATAATTATCAGAATAATTATCAACCGCCAAGACCGATTTACAATCAAAACCAGAATTATAACAGAAATATTCCATACAACAACCAACAAGGTCCTAGCAATCAACAAGTATCCAATAATACTTATAATCAGCAAAGACCTAATTTTTAAAACAAACCACCACAACAAACCGATGATAAAAAGCCAAATTTAGAAGATATGATGACGAAGCTAGTTGAAACTCAAACGCAGTTTTTCACATCTCAGAAACAAAGCAATGAACAAAATGCTCAAGCATTTAGAAATCAACAAGCTTCTATTCAAAATCTGGAACAAGAAGTGAGTAACCTAGCAAGGTTAATAGGTGAAAGAAAACCGGGAAGTCTACCTAGTGATACAAATGCTAACCCCAGGAATGAAACAGCTAAAGCCATTACCACAAGAAGTGGTACAACACTTAAACCACCGGAAATACCTGTAACTTCTGATGAAACTATTCCTACTCCACAAGAACCACAACCTGATCAAGATAAGGAAAAAGAACCGGTAGTTGAAAAGGTTAATGAAGATAACACAGTTAAGGATAAACCTTATGTTAAACCATACCAACCACCACTTCCTTATCCGAGTAAAATGAAGAAAGAGAAACTTGAAGCCGAGCAATCCAAATTCTTGGATATGTTTAAACAGATAAATGTAAATCTTCCTTTCATTGATGTGATTTCAGGAATGCCTAGATATGCTAAATTCTTGAAAGATCTAATCTCAAATAGAAAGAAAATGGAAGAACTCTCGGCTGTTACTATGAATGCTAATTGTTCAGCAGTGCTGTTGAATAAGATACCAGAAAAATTATCTGATCCAGGAAGTTTCACAATTCCATGTTTTCTGGGTAGTCTTAGTTCAATAGAAGCATTGGCAGACTTAGGTGCTAGTATAAATCTAATGCCGTATTCACTATACGCGAAACTAGACCTTGGAGAATTGAAACCAACAAGAATAAGCATACAACTAGCCGATCGATCAATAAAATATCCTAGAGGGATAATGGAGAACATGCTAGTTAAAGTTGGTACTTTAGTATTTCCAGTAGATTTTGTTGTTTTGGACATGGAAGAAGATTCTCAAGTTCCTCTCATATTAGGAAGACCATTCTTAAACACGGCTAAAGCAATGATAGACGTGTTCGGTAAGAAACTGACCCTAAGTATAGAGGATGAGAGTGTTACCTTTTCAGTTGATAGAGCAATGCAACAACCACAATCTGCAGATGATACATGTTATTATATTCAAACTATAGATGCACATGCAGAATTATTAGAAGAATTTCCAAAATTACAAGGAACAGGAGAATGTTCTTTAGGAGAAGGTAATGAACCAATTGATGAAGCTGAAATGTTAGCTACACTTATAGCTAATGGATATGAACCAACAACAGAAGAAATTCAAATGCTAAAAGAAGAAGACAGATATCGATACAAATCATCGATAGAAGAACCTCCGAAATTAGAGTTAAAGCCACTTCCAAACCATTTGGAATACGCTTATTTACATGGTGAATCTGAATTACCTGTAATAATATCGTCTTCTCTTACTGAAAATGAGAAATCACAACTCATTTCTGTGTTGAAAGCTCATAAACCAGCCATTGCATGGAAGATTCATGATATTAAAGGAATAAGTCCTTCGTATTGCACACATAAAATCTTTATGGAAGAAGGTCATAAAACGTATGTGCAACGCCAACGAAGACTAAATCCTAATATGCAAGATGTAGTTAAGAAAGAGATTATTAAACTGCTAGATGCAGGTTTGATATATCCAATTTCTGATAGTCCATGGGTAAGCCCAGTTCAATGCGTGCCTAAGAAGGGTGGCATGACTGTCATCACAAATGAGAAAAATGAGCTTATTCCTACTAGGACTGTAACAGGATGGCGTGTATGTATTGATTATAGAAAATTAAATGACGCCACCAGAAAAGATCACTTTCCCTTACCTTTCATAGATCAAATGTTGGAAAGATTAGCCGGAAATAGTTACTATTGTTTTCTAGATGGATTTTCCGGATATTTTCAAATTCCAATAGCACCCGAAGATCAAGAGAAAACCACATTCACGTGCCCTTATGGTACTTTTGCTTACAAACGCATGCCATTTGGACTTTGTAATGCCCCTGCAACCTTTCAAAGGTGTATGATGGCGATTTTTCACGACATGATAGAAGAATGCATGGAAGTATTCATGGATGACTTTTCAGTCTTCAGTGATACATTTAAATCATGTCTAGTTAATCTGGAACGAATGCTAATTAGATGCGAAAAATCAAATCTAGTACTTAATTGGGAGAAATGCCATTTCATGGTTAAAGAAGGCATCGTTCTTGGACATAAAATTTCAAAAGAAGGAATTGAAGTGGATAGAGCTAAAGTAGATGTAATTGCTAAACTTCCACATCCCACCAATGTTAGAGGAGTTAGGAGTTTTCTAGGGCATGCCGGTTTTTACCGACGTTTCATAAAAGATTTTTCTAAAATTGCCACTCCTATGAATAAACTCCTAGAAAAGGATGCTCCATTCATCTTTTCAGATGAGTGTATCAAATCTTTTAATATTCTTAAAGAGAAACTCACTAATGCGCCGATCATGATAACACCAAATTGGAATCTACCATTTGAACTAATGTGCGATGCAAGTGATTTTGCAATGGGAGCCGTTTTAGGACAAAGGATTGAAAAACGATTTCAACCTATATATTATGCTAGTAAGACATTACAAGGAGCACAAACGAACTATACAACTACTGAAAAAGAACTCCTTGCTATTGTCTTTGCTTTTGACAAATTTCGATCATATCTCGTTCTAGCAAAAACGGTGGTCTATACCGACCATTCTGCTCTTAGATACCTATTTTCAAAACAAGATGCTAAACCAAGATTAATCCGTTGGATCTTACTCTTACAAGAGTTTGATATTGAAATCCGAGATAAAAGAGGAGCAGAAAATCTCGCCGCTGATCATCTTTCTCGTCTTGAAAATCCCGAATTAGAAGTTCTAAATGAATCGGCCATACAAGACAACTTTCCTGATGAATATCTATTGAAGATAGATTATAAAGAAATCCCATGGTTTGCAGACTATGCAAACTACTTAGTTTGTGGATTCCTTGAAAAAGGATTATCGTACCAAAGACGAAAGAAATTCTTCAGTGATATAAAACACTATTTCTGGGAAGATCCACATCTGTTTAAAATTTGTCCTGATGGAATAATACGCCGATGTGTATTTGGAGATGAAGCTAGTAAAATTTTAAACCATTGTCACACAGGACCAACAGGAGGGCATTATGGGCCTCAACTAACAGCAAGAAAAGTTTATGAAGCTGGATTCTATTGGCCTACAATTTACAAAGACGCACACCTTCTTTGCAAATCCTGTGATGCATGTCAAAGGGCCGGAAAAATAAGTCAACGTGATGAAATGCCACAAAATATCATCCAAGTATGTGAAGTATTTGACATTTGGGGTATTGACTTTATGGGTCCATTTCTAAAATCTCATAATAATCTATATATACTCGTAGCCATTGATTATGTATCTAAATAGGCGGAAGCACAAGCTCTCCCAACTAACGATGCACGAGTTGTAGTCAACTTTTTAAAACGTCTTTTTGCAAGGTTTGGAACACCGAAAGCTTTAATAAGTGATCGGGGTACTCATTTCTGTAATAATCAACTTGAGAAAGTTCTTAAAAGATATGGAGTAACTCATAAAATCTCCACCGCATATCATCCACAAACAAGTGGACAAGTTGAAAATACCAACCGAGCTTTAAAACGTATTCTAGAGAAAACCGTAGGATCAAATCCGAAGGAATGGTCCATTAAATTGGAGGATGCACTCTGGGCTTTTAGAACAGCCTACAAAATTCCAATTGGAACCACACCTTTTAGACTTGTTTATGGAAAAGCATGTCATCTTCCAGTAGAAATTGAACACAAAGCATTTTGGGCTTTGAAGACATGTAATCTTGATTTACATGAAGCCGGACGTCTACGATTAAGTCAACTAAACGAATTAGAAGAATTAAGACATGAAGCATACGAAAATTCGTTAATCTATAAAGAAAGAACGAAGAAATGGCATGATAAAAGAATCAGAAGTTCAAAAGAATTTAAAGAAGGAGACAGAGTTCTTCTTTTCAATTCACGATTCAAGCTATTTCCTGGAAAATTGAAATCAAGATGGTCTGGACCATTCATGGTCAAAAGAGTTTTCCCATACGGAACGATAGAATTAATAAATTCAAATGGGATTGAATTTAAAGTTAATGGTCACAGAGTTAAACATTACATACATGGTCCGATGGAAGTCGACAACGAAGTTAATCACAATTTCGACACCACAGCTAACTAAGTGTGGGGAGAATCAAGTCTTTAAAGGATAATATGTATTTCTGTTAGAGTTAGATTGTCTATTTTCGTGTAGTTCTCGAAAATGGAACCCGAATGGTCTTTCCCTAGCAGACCCTAAAGAACTAGTCTTCTCCCCCCATTCTGAATTTTTATTTTTTTTTAGGTTTTTACAAAATGAAGACTGCCTGTGAACTAAACCATGGTCTAATGCTACACGCTTTGATCACTAAACGTAATAATGACATACTCCCGAGTGAATTAGTATCAGTAATCAGAGAAAGAATGGACGGAGTTAGAAAAGAATCCAGATGCGAAGATAATAAGTTACAATTTGGTAAAGGAAAATCAAAATCCGCAGCGAAAAGAAGAGCACGACACCTAGAACGATGTCACAAATGCGGAAAATGGTCACATGGAGGTAAATGTTCAAATAATCAAACCTATTCAAATACCGAATTTGTTACTTTATGCAGAGACGGACCGTTCATATGTTTAGAAGAAAAGACACTGATTGCTCGAGGTTACGCCTATGTAGCCATGGAAAACCAATTAAACCGACTATCTTATGAATGGGATAGATCATATAACTAAGAAATCTATTTCACAGGTATGTCTGTACAGTTTTTATTTTTATTTTTATTTTTAACCTTTTGATAATAAACGCTAATTTGTTCGCTAAAAAGTATTAAATTGGTATTGAATAAAATTAGGTTTGGCGACCGAAATTATTGATATCATTCAAAAATTTATTACATCACTGCAAAATTTAACGTTTATTCTTAAGGTATAAATATCTTTAATCAATCAACCCAAAATATTTCAAAAATTCGTCATGAGTTAAATTAGGTCTTGGAACCGAAATTACTTTACCGAAAAGAGGGGCGCATATTTTTGATAATATTTGATTGATTAAAGTGGGATAAAAAGACAAAAAGATTTTTAATTTTATTTTTACCATGTTTTTAAAATTAATATTTAAATCTTAAATTAATATTGTAAACTTTGTAAAAACAATATATTTAAAATTGTAAATATTTGAAAAATTAATATAAGTTTGGTGTGAATTTATAATATGAATTTTTAAATTAAGTTTGGTGTGAATTTTTAAAGTATGAATTTTTAATTTTATGCATTTAAAGTTTGGTGTGAATTTTTAATATTAATTTTGAATTTTATATTTAAGTTGTGTGAATTTAAAAATAAAAATTTACTTTATCTCATTAAGTTAAAAATATGATTTTTAAAATTCGTCGTAAGTTGAAGACTAGGTCGTTGAACCGAAATTGCTTTATCCGAGGGAGGGACGAGAACTTTTATTATCATTATTTTTAATCTTATTGAATTAAAGTATGCCAAAAACATTGAAAAAACCCAAAAATCTTAGCTTTTAAAACAATCGCTACAAAAAGACAAATTTTAAAATTTTGTCGAGGGACGGACTAGGACATCGATCCGAAACGACCTCGTCCTAAATAACAAAGGAAACAAAATTTTAAAATTAAGTAATTAATTGTTTTATAAATTAATGATTATAAAAAATATATATATATATCAAACTCCGCGACTCGCGGAGTTTGAAGAGTAATTCACCGCGAGTCGCGGAGGGATCAAAATACAGAAAAAAATATAAACGCATAACAGATCAGTCCCAACCCAAAACAAAAACATACTGCGAATTCTGCACGAAAAAACCCGAGAAAAAACCCCCAAAATCACAATTTTTAACCGTTAATCACCAAATCTTTTACTAAAATCATGTTGAGAAGGATGCTATCTAGGAATTACTCAAGAAAAACGGTAAATTTCTACACCTAAACACCATTTAATCCGAAATTTGGTGTTCTTGAGCAATTTTTTCCCCAATTTGATTTTGATGCTTTTTAGTGTAATTAGGCTTAAATTGTTTATGTATTATGCTTGTATAACCTAGATTGATGCTGTTTAACATGATTAGAAGCCTTAAACTTCAAATTTTGAGTAATCTAGGGTTTGTGTTCTTGAGCAAATTTGGGGTTTTTTGATATAAACAGGTTATGGCCGATTTTTGTCATGAATTGTTGCTAAATTGAGTAGTGTAACATGTCTAGGTAGTTAAATGATCCAAACTTTGAGCCTAAACATGATTTTGAGAATTAAAGTGGACTTTTTCAAGTCTAAAATTCATGAAATTGATTTTTGAAAGATAATGCCATTTGAGACTTGTTTAATTGCTAGTAATGATTATTTTGACATGTTATTTGAGTTGAATGATTATGAACTTGGCGAACATTTTCGTATATGCTTATTTGAAAAAGTGTAGATTTAATGAAAATATGAAAATAAGCTTAAGTTTGATATAAATTGATAATGTCATTGTAATTATTTTGATTGATGATTTTGCTGACACTAATGCATATTTGTATGCACAAAATTTGTGTTTGATGTGTTTTGCAGACTGAAAGGGGTGAATCTTCATCCCAAGCCCGCAATGCTCCTGCTGAGAATGTGGAACAACAGGAGGTGGATAACTACTACAAGCAGGATATACCTCATCCAGTCATGACCTTTTCCGATATGCACTTGGAAGAGTTGCACCCGAACCTGAGATTTGACAGACTTTGGATAGATTATCCAAAATATCAACGGGGTTTGCATACTCTTCATTCTAAGGTTGTTGAGGTACCGAGGGTCATAGAATGGGGACCCTTAGAAGCTGTAGAATTGGCCGGGCCAATTAGGGAATTACTTGTACAGAGGTATGGTAATTCTTCTTTTAATGACTGGGTACGTTTATTCACCATGCGTAGACCTGTATATAAAGTATGGTGTGAAGAATTGTTATGTAGTATAGAGTTGAATGATCGGGTAGCTAGTTTAACCGATCGTTCTTTTATTAGATTTTTGTTAGGCGGTTCGATGCGCCACATGTCTTTACTGGACATGGCTCAGGCTTTACGTATATATACACCTGAGGAGTTAGCGTCTGCCGATTGTAGAGGATTGATACTAAACGGTAGAAAGATAGATGAAAATTTTGATACACACGGTGTGTGGAGTCAAATGACAAGCCATCACCGTTTCAAAGGGGGAAATTACTCTTATTTGGATATAGATAGAGCCGAATTAAGAGTGATACATAGGTTTTTAGCTAATTCGATTACACAAAGGGGTAAAAACAAGGAAAAAGTAAATGAACAGGATTTGTTTTACCATATGTGTATTCGAGACCCACAAAGCGCTGTAAGTATACCATATTGTGTGGGTTATTATTTATCAGCTATGGTTCGGGGGATGCGACCGCATAGCATAATAGGAGGTGGTATTTTTATTACTTTGATTGGTGAATATCTCGGTGTGGATATAAGTCGGGGGGGATTATTAGTAGAAGAACCGGAACCCCGCGATACTATAGGTTTAAATGTATACCATGGTGCGAAAGTTTTGAAGAGGCGAAATAATGCCGCAGTACGATACCATGGTAGACATCCACAGGTGGAGAGAAACCAACAGCAAGATAATGTAGGAGGGGGGAATGAGATGCAAGAAATGCAAAGGTTTATAGCTTCTCAGGAATACGAAAATGCTAGACAGAGAGCATTTGAAGATTGACAAGTTCATCAGAACCAAATCATAGCTCATTGCCAACATATAGGTAGAAACTATATTCCTACACCGAAACCCATCTTCCCTCCCTGGTCTATAGAGATGCAGCCACCGTATCCTACGTATGACCCTGCCGAAGCATTCTATAGCACCTATGGTTATGCCTGGAACCCCTATTGGTACCAGTATCATCCCTAGTATACTTAGTTTTATTTATTTTGTAATTTGTAATTATTGATATGTTTAATACTTTTGTTAATATTGTAATCATTTTTATAATTATCTAACTTTTATTCTTAGATTTTAATAATTTTTGAATGTGGGGTAATATACCAAACTTCAAAAATATGTATATATGGTTGCAGTTTATCTTATGTACACAACAGGGTAAAACAACGCATTTTCAAAGACTGGCATTAAGTTCAGCAAAAGCAACTAATTTTGACGACAAGATGCAAAATACATGTGAAATAACAACAAGACGGAATGAACAAATGATGTGCACCATTTATCATTCAGCAAACAAACGCCAATATATTTGGAAACTTTGGTAAAATTTAATCATTTTCACACAAATCACCCTCAATAATTTAAATTGTTACTGATTTCTTGCAAATGAGGGCATTGCAAGATCTTAAGTGTGGGAAGGGGTTAAATTCTATCGGATTTTAAAAAATTTTTACTTTATACACTTGGTTACCATTAAAAATACTAGTAAAGCAGTAGTTGTATTAGAATCTAGTGCTCTCTGATAATAAAGAACAGCCCTGGTCTTATATACTGACTACCCAATTCTAGTAAAAATTTTCAAAATTTTCAATTAAATGAACTAAAAATCATGTTTATACATATTTATGAACGATAAAACTAGGTTTTAACACCGAAATTATTGTTACCTCAAAAAGGACATAAATTGAGAAACAAACCAAAATGTTAAAATTCATTTAAAATGGAATAGAGGACGATAAAAAGGAAAATAAAAGCCAAGTGTGGGAAAATTTACCAAGTTATCTTAAACATATGTCACATATATCTGTAACAAATAACTGAAAATACTTTTGCTTTGGACTAAACTAAACTGTTTTACCCGATGAAAGAAAAGAAGAGATGGATCTACACGATGAATCAATTCCATCATTAAAAGGAAGTAAAGTCTTCCGAAAAAGAAACGCGCTTCTTGATTTAGGTCATGAAGTTTTCGTCCAGACCAGCTGTAGGTTGACGAAAAATCTAGAAAAGTCATCACTAAAATCAGCAGGAAATCCACGGACCTCAGCATTAAACAGGGTCGCCAAGTGGTCAGATTTATCCTAACCATGAGAAGGATTTATCTCGTACAATGGGGGGGGGCACCGTGCAAATTAGCTTGATAAGACTAATGAATCAGATCCCCAGAAAGGATAATCTCCTTAAAGATTAAAAATCAGCTTTTAAGTCTGATATTACTCAATCCTTGAGATTGACCTTAAAGATTGAGAATTCAAACTCATGGAATTCGATGATATCTAAACTCGAGCTTGAACGAGAAAATATTTTGATCAAAAATACAAACCGATTTGTTTTCTGAAACCCATTTTCAATGCGTTCATTACCATTGAACGTAAAATCCTAGGAATTCACCTGGAATTCATTAGGTCACCTGAACCAAATCGGGTGTCAACCGTAAGAACGGTGGTTGCATAGTGGTCAAAGACAGGACCTTGTGCCATACCGAAAAATCATAAGGGTGAGCTTTACTATTGCTCCTACCAAGGATAGTAATTGCGTCCGACACGTTATAGACCATAATTAAAAGCATGTCAGGGGACATTGCCTTAACAGTTGCTTGTTCAACGCTTTCCTTTACAACCGGACGGTAGTTTACCGAAAGGTAATATACGGGACAAGTAAACTGGACGTGTTGCTTTCCAAATACAAGGTTAGCAAGTGGGTGACACAAAACCATAAGTTTTGAGCTAAAATTTTCAAATCTGAAACCCACCAAACCCACAAAAATATTTTGCAAACACCGGTAAAGGGTTATCCCGGAAAACTTAGCTAGGGTAAAAACTAGATTTAATTTTCAAAAGATCAAATGTTTTCATAAAGATCCAATTTTCTTAATGGATCTAAATTTTTATAGTCATGTGGGACTGTAAACCATATCGTTACTACCATTGTTCATACCACCGTATAGAAATCACTGATGTACAAAGTGTGAAAAATAAAGAAGTGATTCTAGTATTTCAAGACGATATTGCTTGAGGACAAGCAACGCTCAAGGGTGGGAATATTTGATAATGCTAAAAACGAACATATATTTCATAGCATTATTCCTCATGAAAGACAAGCTTTTAGTTGCAATTGTTCTATTTACAAGTGATATTCGTTTAAATAATAAAAGGTGAAGACAAAAGACAGATTCGACGAATTGAAGACTCAAACGACCAAAAAGCTCAAAAGTACAAAAGACAATCAAAAAGGTTCCAATTATTGATAAGAAACGTCTCGAAATTACAAGAGTACAAGATTTAAAACGCAAGGTACAAGATATTAAATTGTACGCAAGGACGTTCGAAAATCCGGAACCGGGACATGAGTCAACTCTCAACGCTCGACGCAACGGACTAAAAATTACAAGTCAACTATGCACATAAATATAATATAATATTTAAATAATTCTTATAATTATTTAATATATTATATTTATATTTAAACCGTCGGTAAACAAAGAGCAGTAAACTCCGCGACTCGCGGAGTTTGAAGGCAAAATTGGCCGCGAGTCGCGGAGCCCCAAAATGAAAAACTGCCTATAAAGCCAACCGAATTCTGATCGTAAAAATCATCCTTTTTCTTCTTCTCCTCATACGTAAAATATATATATATATTTATAATTTATATTTTAATTTTAATTATAATTCTAATAATAAGGGTATGTTAGCGAATGTTGTAAGGGTGTAAGTCGAAATTCTGTCCGTGTAACGCTACGCTATTTTTAATCATTGTAAGTTATGTTCAACCTTTTTATATTAATGTCTCGTAGCTAAGTTATTATTATGCTTATTTAAAACGAAGTAATCATGATGTTGGGCTAATTACTAAAATTGGGTAATTGGGCTTTGTACCATAATTGGGGTTTGGACAAAAGAACGACACTTGTGGAAATTAGACTATGGGCTATTAATGGGCTTTATATTTGTTTAACTAAATGATAGTTTGTTAATGTTAATATAAAGATTTACAATTGGGCGTCCCTATAAATTACCATATACACTCGATCGGACACGATGGGCGGGGTATTTATATGTACGAATAATCGTTCATTTAACCGGACACGGGAATGGATTAATAGCCACTAGAATAATTAAAACAGGGGTGAAATTATGTACAAAGGACACTTGGTATAATTGATAACAAAATATTAAAACCTTGGGTTACACTCAGTCGACATCCTGGTGTAATTATTAAACAAAGTATTAAAATCTTGTTACAGTTTAAATCCCCAATTAGTTGGAATATTTAACTTCGGGTATAAGGATAATTTGACGAGGACACTCGCACTTTATATTTATGACTGATGGACTGTTATGGACAAAAACCAGACGGACATATTAAATAATCCAGGACAAAGGACAATTAACCCATGGGCATAAAACTAAAATCAACACGTCAAACATCATGATTACGGAAGTTTAAATAAGCATAATTCTTTTATTTCATATTTAATTTCCTTTATTTTATATTTAATTGCACTTCTAATTATCGCATTTTTATTGTTATTGTATTTAATCGCACTTTTAATTATCGTACTTTTTAATTATCGCAAGTTTATTTTATCGCACTTTTATTATTCGCAATTTCATTTATCGTTATTTACTTCATGCTTTAATTTAAGTCTTGTATTTATTTTTAATATTTTACATTTGGTTTTAACTGCGACTAAAGTTTTAAAATCGACAAACCGGTCATTAAACGGTAAAAACCCCCCTTTATAATAATAATATTACTTATATATATATTTGTATTTTTATAAAAGTAAACTAATATAGCGTTGAGCTTTGTTTAAAAAAGATACCCTGTGGAACGAACCGGACTTACTAAAAACTACACTACTGTACGATTAGGTACACTGCCTATAAGTGTTGTAGCAAGGTTTAAGTATATCCATTCTATAAATAAATAAATATCTTGTGTAAAATTGTATCGTATTTAATAGTATTTCCTGCTAAAATTAATAAGTATTTTATATACCCCTCGCGAAACACCAGTCACTTATCGTTTTAAACGAGATACGTACTTGGTACACGTTAAACTTTTGTCGTAATTGGAATATTATGACTGCGTAAACTTGATTGTTATTTATTATAACAATTACTTGGCTTAAGGGCTTATTTAATTAAGCTTAGTGTTTACTAATACTTACTAGTTACCTTAATGGACTTATCACCGTATTTGACTTTCCATGTCCCGACTCGTCTTTGTGACACACGCTTTTCATGAATAATATTTAGAATATTATTTACGTTCATGATTAATTTTTATTAATCATTTTTAATTAACTAATGTAAGTAGTTAGTTACTTGGGCTTTATTTATTTAATTGTTACATACTTGGACTTGGGCCTTTATCAATGGACATGGACTTGGAAGCCCACCCTACTTTCTTAATGGACTAGTTAGCCCATCATTAAGCTAGTGAATTATTAAGGCTTAAACTAGATTAATTAGTTAATAAGGAGAAAAATACTACAAGCATGCTTGCGCCTCTTTCCCATGCATTTAACTTTAATCTATTCTAAGCTTACACCATCTCCCCATGCATGAAAGTTGGCTTTTGACCTTGCCCCTTTTGGCACTCCTTTGGCCGTTGGTTTTGTAGCTAGGAGGAATGAGTTTCATTTCTTTTTTTTTGATACTTATAAACTAGTTTTCTACTTCATTTTTCACACACATACTTACACCACTCTATTTTTCTCTCATCTTTTCTCTCAAACTTGTAAGTAACAAAACTTTATTTTCTTTCTTTTTCTTGTTCCAAAACCGAATTATTCATCATCATCATTTACTAGTTTGTAGTTTGTTGTTGTTTGTAGTTAAAGATCAAACTTGTTAGTTTGTATCTTCATGAATCTTGTTCTTCCATCTTTGTTTGATGAAGAACCAAGAACAAGGATCTAAGTTTCTATAACTTATGGTTCTACACTTAAATGTTTAAAGATCTAAAACTCATAAGCCTTGAGAGCTTACTTGTGTTCATGTTTTGTAGAATTAAATTTTTAAGATCCAAGCTTGACTTGTATCTTCTTAAGTATGAAACAAACATGAACATAATACTTGTAACTTTAGTTTATTTCTTTCTTTTGTAAGTACTTTAAAGTTGTGATGTTGTTAATTTGGTCAAGTATTACTAGTTAAACTTGATCTCATATTTCATGAAACTAAAGTTAAACTTTGTAAGTTCAAGAACATGGAAGTATAACTTTCTAGTTATAACTTCATAAACTTATGTTGGATCTAAGTTTCTATAGCTTATGGTCTTCTAATTTTGTTGTAAACAAGAGCTTATAAGCTTATATACATTTTACAAGATGAAAATCTAAGTTTCATAACTTATGGTTTTATTAAAGTAAAGATCTAAGTTCTATAACTTAGGATTTAACTTAAGAACACTAGATCTAGACTTTCTAGTCTAGGATCTTTAAGATCTAACTAAGAACTAAGTTCTACAACATAAGATCTTGTTTATTTAGTTTACTTTCAAGTTTATAGTTTAATATTACTACTAGAACTCATGTATGTGTCGGATCTAAGATCTTGATGTAACTTTGGTTCATCAACCTACTTACAACCCTTAAATGAGTTGTGCTACTTATCTTAGACATACACTAGTGTTATGATGGTCAAACCCTAGTTAAGATGATGCAAACACATCAATGAGTTGTACACTTGAAGCTACAAACATCAAGGATGAAAACCGTGATGAGCATCAAGCACCAAGAACCCACCGGAACACATTACTTACTGTTTTCTGGGACTGATCAGTAATCTGGCTACTGTAAAAGTTAATTTCCAGATTTTCCGGTTCGATTAGATGACTTTTTGTTTAAGACTCGTCTTAATCCGATTTACGGTTTAGGATTTATAGCCTTCCGAAAGTCACTACACCATTATAACGTTGTGCTGAAATTTCTGACCTACTCGCACTTAAACCGTCGCCACGGTCAAACGAAGACGAGTTTGGTTCTGAATTTTGGTCAGCAACTAGTGGACTCACATACGGAGCCATAGCCACTGATTGCGCGTCTTTTCGATTTACATAGAAGTCGTAGCAGCTGATCAAAGTCAGCCTTTGTTTCGATCTCTACTCTTGATTGAAACTTACTTTGCCCTTTTTGACTTATGATGAATGATGATGATACTTAAGACCTAATTTACATACTTTTAAATCTTTGGGAACGATTTACTGACTTAGTAACTTTTGACTTAGGTTGAGGACCTTTCGGACCAACTACTTGCTTACTTATTTCATACGGACTGTTACTACTTAACCACTATGAGTTATAGCATCTCTTTTTACTTTAACTATTTTGGGAACTGAGAATACATGCGCATTTTACGTTTTACATACTAGGCACGAGTACTTAAACTTTATATATGTGTGGGTGATACAACGACATAAACTTTCCCCTTAGCTCGGTAACGTTTAGTCATTGGTTTTTGAACCGGTGAACGCGAATCTTAGATATGGATCCATAGGGTTTGACATCCCCACTCGGGCTAGTCGCGCTAGCATTTAACGGGTGTTTAATACTTCGTGAACATACGCACTCGCCAAGTGTACTTTTAGGGGGTATTATTACGTTAAGTTAGTTATCGGGTGCCCACGATTAAACATATACTTTATCATACTGATTTGAATTACTGATTTAAACTGCTGGTTGAAGCACTGAAATCTCGTGGCCTACATTACATTACTGATTACAAACAGACTATAGCTCACCAACATTCGTGTTGACTTTTTAAGCATGTATTTCTCATGTGCTTAGACGTTGTTGCTTTCGCTGTTAGACTTGCTGTCTTGGTGTTACAGGCTTGCTGTGTTAGACTTCCGCTGCATTACTTAGAGATGTCTCAATCATGGAACTTTTATTTTGCATTCGTAAATTACTTATTTTCAAACAATGGCTTTGTAATGACCTTTGAGTCACGTACTTATGTTTATGCTTCTATGTGACGATCGCTCCAAATCCATATGGACGAACACGTCATTCATTGATTTCATTGCGAGGTATTTGACCTCTATGTGATACGTTTTGTAACATTGCATTCGTTTGAAAAGGTATTTCATAAATGAATATATAAATTCCAGGTTTTTTTACATCTGATGATTCCTACGTATAGACAATCACCATTTAAATGGTTTACAATAATACATCTGTTGACAATACAGTCAAAATAAGATACATGGTAATGGTTTGATGAATGCAAGTTTCTTGTATATAGCATGTATGACTCCAAGCACATAACTTGTATCACGTATGAGCAAACAGCGGAAGACTTCTAGAAACCTGAGAATAAACATGCTTCAAGTGTCAACACAAAGGTTGGTGAGTTCATAGTTTTAATATTACACATAATCCGTATATCAATGTGGATTACAAAAGTTCAGTTGTTTTATTCAAAACGTTTATCATTATGTTTTAAATAAAAGGTGGATCACAAGATTTCAGTTGTTTCATTCGAAACGTTTATCAATCGGTTCTACAAAGTTGAGAACCCTGGTAACTAAACTTTAACGTTTATAATAAGTACCCCTCGTTTAACATGCAACCAACATGTACAATACACGCAATCCAACGTGTACTAACTTCAAATAGCATACGTCTGTTTTATAGTTCAGGCTAGAGTTTCTTTCTATACCTGGAACAGACGGGGATGTCAAGCCCTATGGATCCATATAATACTACTCGCGCCCACCAGTTCTTATAACCGGCAGTTACTAGTTACCAAAGCTAAGGGATTTTCGGTTCAAACTCGGTGTAGAATTTAGTATGTACTTGTATCCATTGCGTTTAAAATAAAGTGCATGTATTCTCAGCCCAAAAATATAGATTGCAAAAGCAATTAAAAAGGGAGCATATGAAACTCACGCATATAAATATTGTATATCGGTTAATAAAGCATTTGCATGTATTCTCAGCCCAAAAATGTAGAGAGTAAAAGGGATCTTATGAAACTCACTGTTTAATATTGATATACAATATTGCAGGAAAGCACGTAGACGCATCGGAGATGATAAACACGAGGTTTGATTCACAAAAAATACCCCCGAACATTACCCATAACCTCCTTGGCAATAACCCATAATTTCCTTAGCTCTAGCTTGCTCGAAAACTCATTTTGAAAATTACTTGGACAGCACTCCGTCGTAATATTTGATGTACATTATTATTTTTGTATCGCAAAAATAATAACACTAATAATAAAAAAAAAATAATAAGATTAATAATAATCTTATTAATAATAATAATAATAATAATAATAATAATATAAATAATAAATAAAATAAATACGGAGTAATATGTATCTGTGTGTTTTTTTTTTTTTTTCTTTACTCGGCAGAAAATGTTGCAATTTATAGAACCTGGCCTGACATCTGGAGTCATGCGACTCGCATGGAAATGGCCTTCTGGCCATGCGACTCGCATGAGGACCAGGGACAGCTCACATTGTTTTGGCTCCTAGCTTGTCGACATAATATAAAATAAATATAAATATAATATATATAATTTAAATTAATTAATTATATATTATATTAAATTCACGTGCATAGTTGACTTGTAATTTTTGTTCCGATAAGTCGTACGTTGTCACTCGACTTATGTCCCGGTTCCGGTTTTTCGAACGCCCTTTCGTACGCTGAGAAAACTTGTACTTTACGTTTCGTGAATCGTACCTTTGTCAAAATATAGTCTTAAATCATCCATAAAATATACCACTGTAGCAAAGTACTGTAGCAAAGTCATTTTTTACTGTAGCAATTCACTGTAGCAAAGTCAATTTCACTGTAGCAAATAGTGATTTTCAAAAACACTGTAGCATTTTGGGTACTGTAGCAATTTGAAATGTTACTATCGTTTACTAAATAACTTGAAATTATATATATGTATATATCTTTTTAATATATATAAATCAGTTTTTAAATACACATTGGAAGTTATTTATAAATAAATTTTAATAATAAATATTTCAACTTATCATATATATTCAAATAGATATTTAAACCAATAAGTTTAATGTACGGTATCAAATAATTAATACATTGTTACCTTTTCAAGTTATAGTATATATGTATCTATTTACATATAATTGTTCGCGAATCGTCGAAAACAACCGAAAGGTATTTAAATATATAAAAGTAGTTCAAAAATTTTGAGATTCAGTTTTACAGACTTTGCTTATCGTGTCGAAAATGTTAATCATACAAAGATTAAGTTTAAATTTGGTCAGAAATTTCCGGGTCATCACATTCTATTCATAGGAAGCACGTTATCTTTTGTAAAACGATATATTTTCATGAATGCAAAACTGGTTTTCAAGCAGCATATAGTGTATGACTATGTAATGATCATGTTGTTGATGATCCGTACACGATGGTTTTGTACGGGGCGTCACATATTGCCCAAAATGCCCATTTTTCAAACGAACTATAACGGCCCGTCGTTAAAAAAGAAGATTGTCAAAATGCCCTCGCAAGTCACAAGGTTGCTTGCGACCTGCGAACTCCTGGTCGCAAACTCGCAAAGCGACCGGGGGCGATTGAGTATTTTCAAATTGCGACAACTTTTGATTCGTAGCACGTATTTACGCACTTTTGAAAGTGTATAAGTTTTAGAGATCTATATGTTTTTATTAAAACCAAAGTCTCAATTTTAACTCAAAAAACGACAGCACGTTGTGAGTTGCGATATATGTACACGAGTGTAATTTTTTTATTTTTATGAAAAACTATTTTATTAATAACAACCATTACAATGCAAGATGGGCTAGAATCCCAAACCCAATCTAATAAAAAAAGCGAGGTGTACGTAAGCACCCCACAAACAATCAACAACTATGCAAACCCATATCCATCCATTTTAATCCGAATTTTCAGATGTGTGATTTTAAAATAGTTCAAATTGATTGAGGGGATTCATTTAGTTTTAGTCAATAATGATGGAAAATTAAATGAATCACATATTAAAATGTTCTATAACAACTTAGGAGCGGTCAAAATGTGTTCAAAAGTCAAAATCAACCAAAAACGACAAAATTTGAAGAAAAAAATTGGACAAACTCCTTCGACAGTTTGCCAACAAATAAATCTCTAATAAATACACGATTTTTAAAAAATTGTCGGTAAACCAGAGCTACGAGTCAAAAGATATAACGTTTCAAATTTTATAAAACTTATTACAAAATTGAACCGAGTCACAAGGTCCAAATCTCAGTGCTAGATCATTTTGGCAATTTCTTTTTTAAGGCGAATTTGTTATAGTTTATTTGAAAATTTTGAAAAATTGACGTTTTGGTCAATACTCAAAGAAAATGTCAAACAGAAATTTTAAAAAAAAAAAAATACAAATAAGAAAAACGAGTAGAAAAACAAAAAGAATTTATCGTTGGATGATGATGACGATGATGATGAGATTAGGGTATAAAGACCCACCTCACCTTTCACTTCCCTCTTTTTCATCCTCACTCTATTCACGCATAGCAAAGGCATCAAACCCCAATTCTTAAACCTCCATTAATAAGGGTAACTTTTCTTCTTCTTACACCTGGGTTTCAGTAAATTTGTCAACTTTATGTGCAAACAATAGATTACAACGATAATTTTTGTTGAATTATTGTGTTGCTATGATTCTTTAGTTTCCCAATTATGAATTGAACTTAGTTTTGTGTAAACTTCACTTCATGATGTTATGTTGTGTTGCTATTTTATTAATTTGTAATTGGGTGGTGATTTTGATATATGTTACCAATTGCTAAGTAACTTATCATGATACATTGTATAGCTATAATTCACCTGTGTGTATTTTATTTTGATATTAAATTGAGCTAAATTTGTAGGTCTTTTAGTTACTTGGAAATACTTAATTATGTCATGTTTGATTGTTAGCCTGTTCAGCCCATTTCCCTTTTAGCTGATTTGTATATTGTTACCCATTTTGACCTGCTACAGAGAAAATATGACCCGACTTGACCCATTTATGTTGTGTTCAGCTAACAGGTGAAGAAGCTGATGAATAATTAGCCTAGTTACTGACTTACTAATCTAACCAAATAGGACCCAACTATACTCGATTCATCTTCGGAGTCAAGATGACGAATGTTATCCCGTCTTCAACAAGCAATATATCTCTTATCCCTGGGCCCACTTTCAATACAAAAAAGACCAGCCGTTCGATAAAATGCTGTAATCTAAGAACAACACTATACGCTCAAGATTGTGTATTACATCTGTCAACATCACTTAGATTATTTCCACATATCAGAACGTTTGATTTACACCACAAACCAAGATTTGTAGCAGTAGCATCGGCTGCTGGGGTCGATGTAGCCGTGGAACAAGCTGATGTTGAATCAGCTCAAACATCAGAACCAACATCAACGGTTGACAAGTCAAAGCAAAGATCACGACCCATTAGAAAGAGCGAAATGCCACCTGTGAAAGATGAAGAATTGGTCCCCGGTGCAAGTTTCACAGGTAAAGTAAGATCGGTCCAGCCATTTGGAGCGTTTGTTGACTTTAGAGCATTCACAGACGGGCTAGTTCACGTTTCACGGTTAAGTGAAGGTTATGTAAAGGATGTTGCAAGTGTTGTTTCAGTAGGACAAGAAGTGAAGGTTAAATTAGTGGAGGCAAATATTGAAACGGGTCGAATAGCGTTGACCATGCGGGAAAGCGAGCCCACTAGCGGTGGTGAGACGTCTCGAAAAACGGGTCAAAAGTCAAACCAGAAAAGTACAAAGTTTGTGAAGGGTCAAGATCTTGAGGGTACGGTAAAGAATCTTACGAGATCGGGTGCTTTTGTAAATTTACCAGATGGGGAAGAAGGGTTTTTGCCGGCTTCAGAAGAAGCCGATGAAGGGTTTGGAAGTATAATGGGTACTGGTTCGTCGCTCGAGATTGGTCAAGAAGTCAAAGTTCGGGTCTTGCGTGTTGCAAGGGGTCAAGTAACATTGACTATGAAGAAAGATGAAGATAATCAAGCTTTAGACTCGAAGCTTCAAGGAAAAGTTTTTACAGCTACAAACCCTTTTCTTGTAGCTTTCCTACAAAATGAGGACGTCGCTTCGTTTTTGGATGATAGGGAAAAAGTCAAGGAGACAGGTTTTAACTCTTCCTTTTCGGTTACTTATATTTATGACAATGATTTATTAATTATAAATTTAGTTTGTTATTCAAGTTTGTAAAGGTGCAGTCTCATTTTCGTGCTTGCAGTGTAGATCATTGACATGGTTTCTTGTAAAGTGATCCGGGCTTTTCTTGATATGGGTCAGAAAATTGTGCGTCGCCTTCAGCAACGGTTTCTATGGCCCACAGATGATCGTGTAGTTTTAGTTCGGTTTTTTGTTTTAGCTCATTGTAGTTATTTCTCTCGCATTTTAGTCCGATGATCTTAATCTCTGTTGTAATTTCATAAATTTTCTTCAGTTTGATCAATGAATGTTTCAGTTAATTCATTAATTTTGTATTTCACCAAATAAAAAATAGGAAAAGAAGTTTATATTAGTGCCATTTCCTGGACCTTGGTAATGTATCACTTGTGGCTTTAACCATATTTGTTATTTTTATGTTTATGCTTTTTTTCATAAGTTAAGATCTCTAACTTATTTACCATTTCTGGTTTTGTCAAGAAGAGGGTTGATGAGCTGGCGTTGATTGAGCAGGCAGGCGTACATTAAGAACAATAAGGTTGTGGTCAAAGGTTTTTGTGAAGTCAACAATTGCCACAATTGGAGAAAATGTCAAGGTCAAATTGTCAAACGGTTCGTGAGGTTCATCCTTGGTGAAGGGTTGGATAAGAGAAGCCAAGTTTTTGGTGCTGCACAAACTGCAGTAACTGAAACCGTTGACACTGCTAATGAGTAAGTCGATCATTTATTAAATTGGGTTTGGGTCAGTATGCCCAGGCCAAACGAAAGATCAAAATAGGCATGGGTCAATAGTAACTAGCCAGTACAGGTACTTTTGGGACGTTGACACTGCTAATGAGTAAGTCGATCATTGACTATTTTTAAAAAAAACCATTCATGTTTGCTGTTTGCCCAACAAACCCTATAGAAGTCCCATAGATTCAGGAAATGAATAACTGTATTAATATTAATTATGGTCAATTTTGAATCTTACTTCAAAATGATATTAACTTAATAAATAATTATAATCAAGTCCGTCCAAACCAATTAATTATTACAGTAGTAACTTAATAAATTGATAATTAAAATTAAAATATTCATAATATTCAGCCACTTGTAAAGTGTGTGTGCAAAACAAGCATCTGCTATTTGTAAACTCATCCACTTTAATTCGTGATCTATAAATAATACTAACACTAACACTTTGAACATCAAACATTCACTCTTAAAACCTTAAACACATTAGCACACTAAACCACACACACACACACACACACACACACACAAAGATGGGGGCTTTCTTGATGATATTTGCATGGTTTGTAGGGTTTTGTTTGTTTGTAAATATAGGAGAATGTGTGATTCCCAAAAGTTTGTTAATGGAGATTGATAGTGTTAACAAGGGTGGTTCGTATACTGGTCTTGTTGTGCCAAATAGTTTTGAAATGAATCCGCTTTTACAATCGTCGAGCTTTGTAAAGGATCAAAAGATTCCGTATCTTGATGTTTCAGGTAAAACGATACGTTTTAGTGGACTATGTACATACAAACATGTTATATCCTGATTTTTGAGCACTATATATGTCTTACTAAACGATTGTCACGTACCAAAATTTGGATAGTGATACCACTATATGTTAATTAGCGTCCAAAAAGAGTGTCTTGTATCAATTTTTTGCTGAATTTAAAATAGGTATGATAGATATCAATTTTGTCCTTATATTTAAGGTAACTATGACTGAATTTATTTAAACCATAAGTGATCGATAGTTATTAAATATATGAGGGTAAATTAGAGAGTTTAATGATATTAAATAGTTATTTTTTGCAATTGGCCAATTATATCGGGACATATATAAATAGTAAGGTGGACACTTATTTTGGGACGGAAAGAGTATACTTGATACTCGTCTTCAATACACGTAATCATTTAAAGATTAATATATAACAGGAAGAAGGTTTCGGATTGGAACTTTGGAACATCAGAAAGTCATTATCGTCATGACCGGATTAAGTATGGTATGTTACATACATGTTTTTCCTTCAAATATACTACACGCTCGACAATATTAAGTGTTAACCATTCGGTTATAGTTAAATGCAGGTATTACCACACAACTATTGTTGAGCTTGTTCAACGTGAAAGGCGTTCTACACTTTGGTATTGCCGGAAATGCAAATACTCAACTTGAAATCGGAGATGTCACAATCCCCGAGTTTTGTGCTCATACCGGTTTGTGGTTATGGCAGGTAGATCGAAATGGACAACACAAAAAAATGTTTTACTGAAATCTATATAAATAACAAAATATTATATTAATTCATATGATTATTTTTGTCTCTATAGAGATATGGACAAGGGCCTGAAAATGAACTACCTTTAGAATCCAATGGGGACTACACAAGAAAAATCGGATATCTAAAGTTCTCGGATTACAATAACGACACATCCACACGAAACAAAGAGTTCGGTGACAACCTTTTAAATAGCGTTTGGTACCAACCCGAAGAAGTATTCCCAATCAATGCTGAGCCCGAAGCCAGACAACATATATTTTGGGTGCCCGTTGACAAGGACTACTATGCACTTTCCAAGAAACTCGAGGTACCACTACTTCTATAAGTGTATATTTATGTATCAAAACCCAAAGGATTGAACTTTATTTTGTAATTATGTAGGGTCTGAAGTTGGAGAACTGTATAAATAGTACAACTTGTTTACCAAGGGATCCTAAAGTAGCAAGAGTTAAGAGGGGTGTAAGTGCAAATATGTTTATAGATAATGGGGCTTATAGAAAATTTCTAAGTGACAAGTTTAATGTGACACCAATTGATATGGAGAGTGCTGCAGTTGCACTAATTTGTTATCAACAAAAAATACCATTCATTGCTATTAGAGCCCTTTCTGATTTAGCTGGTGGAGGGTCTGCAGTTTCTAATGAAGCTTCCATTTTTGCCACTTTGGCAGCTCAAAATGCAGTTATTGCATTGATTAAATTTGTGCAACTATTGCACTCATGATAAGAGTTAACTCTATGTGTCTATAATAGTATTATTGGTCTGTAACATTTGAGTTTATTGTTTGTGTTATAAAACTGTTTTATATTGTTGGTATTTACAGACTCTAGTTTCTGTAAGACTGTAAGATCATGTGTGGTACATTAACAAAATTACTGTCTGCATTGATAGCATTTGACAAAAGTTTGGGTTTGTTTGTTCGGTTTTGGAGTTGTTGGCTATTATATATTTTAGAAAACATATTTTGATAACTGATAAATGATAATAAACGAGGATGAAAACCCGCACTTTGCTACGGGGTGGTTGAGTCTGTGCGTTACGGTAGTTTTAGTGCAGTTTTTTGTTTTAGCTCACTGTAGTTGTTTCTCTCACAGTTTAGTCGGAGGATCTTAATCGCTGTTTTAATTTCTTAGATTCACTTCAGTTTGATCAATAAATGTCTCAGTTAGTTCATTAATTTTGTATTTCACCAAATAAAAAATGGAAAAGAAGTTTGTATTAGTGCCATTTCCTGGACCTTGGGAATACATTATACATACACTACATTACCTTGTTATTGGGTTAACTACGACAAACGCAAAATTCCTAGAGTCAATATTGAAATACTACACGTTAGCTACTTGTAAATGCACACGTATTATGAAGACGTGAATGAATGCAAGTTTTCTGTTCACAATTAATATTGAATTTTCTATTTTCTTTTCAAACCAAAGACAACATGCATTGAATTTTCTTACTAAAGAATAGTATATTTGAAGATTTAAATGAGGAATTTCGGTAAAATTCGCAAAGCATATGTGAGCGCTTTTCGTTTAGTTGTTTTGTTTATCTCGTCGCTTGTTGTGCTTTTTGCTTAGATGGTGCATAATTTTAAGCTTGACGTACACCGTATCATTGTGAATTGTATAAATTATCTCCTAAAAGTTACTTCCTCATTCTCAATTTAGTAGTCGACACACATAAAAACGTACAGTTTTTTAAAAATTATCATCACACCTATCACACCGTACTCGATGGATAATGTTAAGTAATGTTTTCTTGTACGTAAAAAAACATGAAGTAATGTTTTCACTGACTTTTCAACGGTCAATAGTATTCGATGGATAGTTATTGATGGATACTTAATATTATGACATAATATTATCTTAGAGCGATACTTGGGTCAATAATATGTGTTTATTGGGTTTTGAGTTTAAAATTATGATATATATGTCCATTCAATCCAATCCAACTATCATTATAATTTGTAAGTGTTAACTTAATAAATACAGTACGTATAATTAAAATATACTATATAATCTCTTAGCCACTTGTAATGTGTTTGTGCCAAACAAGCAACTGTAGCTACTTGTAAGTTCAACTCGCCAAACAAAATGGATCTAAACTGTTGACGGACTACCCTATTTTTTAGACCACTTCAATTTCATCCACTTCAACTCTTGATCTATAAATTCTTAACATTGTAAAGATCAAACATTCATCTTAAAACCTTAAAAGTTTTATAAAAACCCTTAAAACATATTGACACGCTAAAACACACACAGACAAAGATGAGGGCTTTCTTGATTATATTTGCATGGTTTGTACTATGTTTTGTGAATATAGGGGAATGTGTAATTCCCAAGAGTTTGTTAATAGATATTGATAGCGTAAACAATGTTGGTTCGTATATCGGTATCGTTGTGCCAAATAGTTTTGAAATGAATCCCCTTTTACAATCGTCGAGCTTTGTAAAGGATCAAAAGCGTCCGTATCTTGATGTTTCAGGTAAAACGATACGTTTTAGTAGACTATATATGTACACTCAAACATGTAATATATATCCTGATTTTTGATCACTATATATAATATCGACTATGTACACACAAACGTGCTATATCCTGATTCTTGACGACTATATATATATATGTCTTACTGAACGCACGTATCAAAATTTGGATAGTGATACTATATGTTAATTAGCATATATAGTAGTTTATAGCCGTCTTGAATACAGGTAATCTTATAAGGATTAAATTAATTACAATATATACCAGGTAGAAGGTTTCGAATTGGAACTTTGGAACATCAGAAGGTCATTATCGTCATGACCGGATTAAGTATGGTATGTCATTTGCTTTTCCTTCAACTATAGCAAATATAGTGTTTTTTTTTTCTTTTTTTTTTTTTTTTTCCCTAACGGCAATAGATATAGATATATAGTAGTGATTCATAAATATTTGTAAGTGTTAGCCATTTTAATTGGTTGTGTAGTTAAATGCAGGTATAACCACACAACTATTATCAAGCTTGTTCAACGTGAAAGGCGTTCTACATTTTGGTATTGCCGGAAATGCAAATACTCAACTTGAAATCGGAGATGTCACAATCCCCGAGTTTTGGGCTCATACCAGTTTGTGGTCATGGCAGGTAGGTCGAAAATGGACACATGATAATGGTTTACTAAAGTTCTATATAGAATTGATAGATCATAGATAACAATATGTTGATTCATATGACTATTTTTGTCACCTATAGAGATATGGAGAAGGGCCTGAAAATGAGCTACCTTTAGAATCCAATGGGGACTACACAAAAAGAATCGGATATCTAAAGTTCTCGGATTACAATAATGACACGTCCAAACAACACAAAGAGTTCGGTAACAACCTTTTAAATAGGGTTTGGTACCAACCCGAAGAAGTATTCCCGATCAGCGCAGAGCCTGAAGTCAGACAACGTGTATTTTGGGTGCCCGTTGACAAGGGCTACTACGCACTTTCCAAGAAACTCAAGGTACCCCTACTTCTATAAGTATATATATCGATCCTTCTGTATTGAAAATTAAAGGACTTGGATTTTATTTTTGATTGTGTAGGGTCTGAAGTTGGAGAACTGTATAAATAGTACAACTTGTTTACCAAGGGAACCTAAAGTAGCAAGAGTTAAAAGGGGTGCAAGTGCCAATATGTTTATAGATAATGGGGCTTATAGAAAATTTCTAAGTGACAAGTTTAATGTGACAACAATTGATATGGAGAGTGCTGCAGTTGCACTAATTTGTTATCAACAAAAAATACCATTCATTGCTATTAGAGCTCTTTCTGATTTTGCTGGTGGTGGGTCTGCAATTTCTAATGAAGCTGCTAATTTTGCCCCTTTGGCAGCTCAAAATGCAGTTATTGCATTGATCAAATTTGTGCAGTTATTGCACTCATACTAGGGTTAGACTGTTGTTTTTAGTTATGAAATCTTAAAGAGTTGTATGTGTAACCAAAAGGTCATTGGTCTAGCGGTATTGTTGTGACCCTCTGACCTTGAGGTCATGGGTTCAAGTATATATATGGGGTGGACATATGTATATATTCGTGTAAAATATCATGATTTGTGTTTATTGTTTGTTGTAAAAAGTGTTTTAATTTGTTAGTATTAAGTTATTAAACTGCTTCTTGTTCTTGTAAGATGTGTGTTACTAGCTACAACAAAACTAGTGTCTGCATTTAAAGCGTTTGACAAAGGCTCTAGGTTTCTTTTCATATTAATCGTACTTAATTTGATTTTGGAGGTACTAATATCTAAGACGACCCAAGAGCTGCTATTGTCTTAGTCTATATAAATCTTAGTCTATATAAATATTGGATTGACAATTTGACATTCAGTCAATTTGTAAAATAACTTGATTGATGAAGTTATGATAGACCGGTGGTGATATATAAGGGCGCATGCCAAAATTGTATAAAAAGTCTATGTTACCCATGTGAACAGTGCAAACTTCATGAGAAATAGTATTAGTAGATAATGAAAAAATGAAGTAAATTATAATAATTAGTGTTATATATCTTCATAGAGGGTAATTCAGTTTTTGACCACTCGAAGCTCATCTTGCAAAGTCCACATGTTTTGAATTGGAATAATATCTTTTGTTTTCGTTGTGTTTACGAGTGATCCTCGACCATCTTTTCTTTTCATTTGGCTCTATGTCCGGACGAGGTGAGTATATGTACCTCGTCTTGTATGAAATGAGTGTTGGAGTCGGAATTGAGCATTTTTTTTTTTAAGCTAGATAATTGTTGTAGTCATCGGTACTTGAGTGAATTGGGTTTGAGGAACTTGAGTTTCAGACATGTTGTATGAATCACCAAATGAGTTTGATGTAGTTAGAGGATTGTTTTGTTAAACGAGCAACACCAACCATGGGTCATTTGACCAAATTATCTATTTTAGTTTACTGGGTATTATTATTTTTTAGTTTATGAATAATTGTTAGTGGGTCTAATTGTGAACAAGTCTTATGGGTTGTTCCTATTCTTTAGGAGTAGTGAAGTCATGTTAGTTGGCTACTAGTAGTGGAGTCATGTTTTCCTATTTCTTCTCATTTGTATGCCTATTTAAAGGCAACTAGTTTCTTTGATTCGATGAGCACAAATAAAGCATTTTTACAGTGCAAATTATTGACCCATTTTTTCTACTTGTATTCATCTCTGAGTTTTTAACTTGTGAGATATAGTAAACACACTTATTTGATCGATTTATTTCAACAATCTGGTATCAAGAGCCTAACAATCTGTGGGTTATTTTATTTACATCACAGCTACTAAGATGGGTGATTTTCATGTCCTTGGTGGAATCAAGAAACTCAACAACCAAAACTACAATTCTTGGTCTACGTGTATGATGTCTTATATGCAAGGCCAAGACTTGTGGGAGGTCGTGAACGGGAGTGAAGTTAGACAACCAGAAGCTGAAGATACTAATGGTGTGTTACGAAAGTGGAAGATAAAAGTGGGTAAAGCATTGTTTGTTTTGAAGACAACGGTTGAAGACAATGTGCTTGAACATATCCGGGATGTGCAAACACCGAAAGAGGCTTGGGATGCTTTGGCCAAGTTGTTCTCAAAGAAGAACGATATGAAACTCCAACTCTTGGAGAGTGAGTTGTTATAAGTGGCACAACGTGATATGACGATTGCTCAATACTTTCACAATTTGAAATCTCTATGTCAAGAGATCTCTGAGTTAGATCCCGAGGCTCCAATCGGTGAAGCTAGGATGAAACGAATCATCATCCATGGTTTGAAGTTTGATTTTAAGAGCTTTGTTGCTGCGATACAAGGTTGGCAAAATCAGCCATCACTTGTTGAATTCGAGAATTTGCTAGCAAGTCAAGAAGCATGAGCTAAGCAAATGGGAGGAGTCTCGCTAAAGAATGAAGAAGAGGCACTCTATGTCGAGAAAGGCAAGAGGAATTTAAAGCAACAATCATCACGTGGATCAAAAGAGAATGATGACAAGGCGAAAAATCGAGATGGTGAAGGTAAAGCTCGTGCACCAGGAGGCTCGAAGAACCGTTTTAATGGCAAGAAATTTAGACCGACGTGCTACAACTGTCAAAAGAAAGGGCATTTTGCAAGAGACTGTCATTCAAAGAAAGTTGAGCAAAGCAACACGGCTACCTCCAAGAGTGAAGATGAATGGGATTTCGAGGCATCATTTGTTATAGATGAAGAGGAGTCTGCCTTTGTGACAACAGCATCCGAGAAGATTAATTATGAAAAAGATTGGATCGTTGACTCGGGTTGTTCAAACCATATGACAGGTGATAAGGAAAAATTAAAGAACGTATCAAAGTACAAGGGAAGTCGTGTCATGTTTACAGCAGAAAACTCTAAATTACTAATAGCACATGTCGGTAATTCAGTTGTTTGTCCTCAGTACAATAATATCGAGATGCCGCTTAAAGACGTCTATCATGTTCTGGGTATGAAAAAGAATCTTCTGTCTGTCCCACAACTAACATCATCCGGTCAATATGTTTTATTTAGTCCACATGATGTAAAGGTTTTTGATCAGCTTGAGGTTGTGGGTGATCCCGTAATGATGGGACAACGAATGAACTCAGTGTATGTGATACCGGCAGAAACCGCATATGTTGAAAAGGCAAGAAGAAATGAGACAGCAGACTTGTAGCACATGCAATTGAGTCATGTTAGCTATTCTAAGCTAGACAAAATGATGAAGAAATCGATGTTGAAGGGACTTCCCAAACTTGAAGTGAAAACAGACACCGTATGTGCGGGCTGTCAATATGGAAAAGCGCACCAATTGCCTTACGAAGAGTCTAAGTTCAAAGAAAAAGAACCATTAGAGTTGATTCACTCTGATGTTTTTGGACCTGTCAAGCAGCCTTCAATTGGATATATGAGGTACATGGTGACTTTTATTGATGACTTTTCGAGATATGTTTGGGTTTATTTTATGAAGAATAAATCTGAAACTTTTACAAAGTTTAAAGAATTTAAGAAGTCAGCGGAAGCCGAAACCAACAAAGTTATTCGGTGTTTACTAACTGATAATGAAGGGGAATACACATCAGATGAGTTCCTAAATTTTCTCCAAGAGGCCAAAATACGCCATCAGTTCACATGTGCGAATACCCCACAACAGAATGGCGTATCTGAACAGAAGAATAGGCACCTCTCAGAAATATGTCGAAGCATGCTTCATGCAAAGAATGTTCCTGGTCGATTTTGGGCTGAAGCAATGAAGACAGCTGCGTTTGTGATTAATAAGCTGCCACAACAGAGGTTATCATTTATTTCTCCATTTCAAAAATTATGGAACTTAAAACCTTCTGTTGGTTATTTTAGAGTATTTGGATGTGTATGTTATGTTTTTGTTCCTTCTCACTTACGTAGCAAAATGGAAAAGAAGGCCGTTAGATGCATTTTTGTAGGCTATGACAGTCAAAGAAAAGGATGGAGATGTTGCGATCCAACCACTGGAAAATGCTACACATCTCGTAATGTCGTGTTCGATGAAGCATCTTCTTGGTTGTTGTCTAATAAGGAGGTGGTGACAGATTCGAGTATGTTCAATGAAAGGACCCGTTCATATACATTATAAATGATTCATAACAGTTGATTACATCGCGAGGTATTTGACCTCTATATGATACATTTTACAAACATTGCATTCATTTTTAAAAGACAAACTTTCTTTACAACGAAAGTTGACGGCATGCACACCATTTCATAATACATCCAACTATAATTGGCTTAATAATAATCTTGATGAACTCAATGACTCGAATGCAACGTCTTTCAAAATATGCCATGAATGACTCCAAGTAATATCCTTAAAATGAGCTAATGCACAGCGGAAGATTTCTTTAATACCTGAGAATAAACATGCTTTAAAGTGTCAACCAAAAGGTTGGTGAGTTCATAGGTTTATCATAACAATCATTTCAATATATTAATAGACCACAAGATTTCCGTTTATAAATATATGTACACTCGCAAGTGTATAAAAGTATTCTATAAGTTGTAGGCACCCGGTAACAAGCCTTAACGTTCATGTTTTACCCTCTGAAGTACACCAGATCAGGTGTGTTTAAAATAAGCTCGAAGTACTAAAGCATCCCATAGTCAGGATGGGGTTTGTCAGACCCAATAGATCTATCTTTAGGATTCGCGCCTACCGTACATAGATAAGTAGTTTAATGTTACCAAGCTAAGGGTATATTTCTGGTTTAAACCCACGTAGAATTAGTTTTAGTACTTGTGCCTATTTCGTAAAACATTTATAAAAACAGCGCATGTATTCTCAGTCCCAAAAATATATATAAAAGGGAGCAAGTGAAACTCAAAATACTGTATTTCGTAGTAAAAATACATATAACGTCATTTAACAAGTGCAAGGTTGGCCTCGGATTCACGAACGTATCAATATTGAGATTCAATATTGAAGGAAAGTACGTAGACGCAATGGAGATGATAAACACTATATTGACCTCACGAGCATACCCATGAACCATACCCATCACCTCCATAGCTATAACCCATAATTTCCTTAGCTTCGACTCATTCAAAAAAACTATTTTGAAATCACTCGGACAGCACTCCGTCGTAATATTTTATGTATACTAATAATATCTTGAAATAATACAAAGCAAATATATATATATATATATATATATATATATATATATATATATATATATATATATATATATATATATATATATATATATATATATATATATATATATATATATATATATATATATATATATATATAAATCGATTGAGAGAGTTTAGAGAAATATATTTTCAAGTTTCTATGAAATAATGAAACCTATTGAATTCTATTTATAATAGATTTTTGAATTATTAAAGTGAATTATTAAAGTATGAATTATTAAAGTGAATTATTAAAGTGAATTATTAAAGTGAATTATTAAAGTGAATTATTAAAGTATGAATTATTAAAGTGAATTATTAAAGTATGAATTATTAAAGTGAATTATTAAAGTGAATTATTAAAGTATGAATTATTAAAGTTAAAGTAAAGTAAAAGTAAAAGTAAAGTAAAGGTATAGTTAAAGTATATAGTAAAAGTATAAAAACTATGTATGTATAATACGCGTATAAATATATAAAATATTAATTTAAATCGTTATATATATTTAATGAAATAAAATATAAATATCATTATATTTATTATACTGGTTAAGTAATGAGTTGTCAAAAGTGATTCTAGATATTTATAAAAGTTATATACCTTTTAATAATAAAGTTCTTTTTAAACTGAAAACGTCTTTGTACATTTGAAAATAGATTAATAGAATATTATGGAAACCAATTCTCCACTAACTTTTGTCTAACTTTCGTAAATGACACTTTTTGTTTTTATTTATAAATAGCTTTACAAATTATTCTGAATATCGTTAAGAGGAATAGATTTTCTCAAATCATAGTGGACCTCTCAACAGAGACTTGTAATCATAATTCAATGTTTCTGATAATTCAATCATTTAATATATATTTTTTTTAATTTCGTGGAAAATCATATTGAAACAAATACATTCATGTAAAGTATTATACGTTTAATACTTTATTAATATTCTCAAGTTATAATATATATATACATAACATATCTATTTATATATAACGGTTCGTGAATCGTCGGAATTTGGTCGAGGTTATAATGAATGTATGAACACAGTTTAAAATTCTTGAGATTTAACTTAACAAACTTTGCTTATCGTGTCGGAATAATATAAAGATTAAAGTTTAAATTTGGTCGGAAATTTCCGGGTCGTCACAGTACCTACCCGTTAAAGAAATTTTGTCCCCGAAATTTGATAGAGGTCGTCATGACTAACAATGAGAATGTTATTATAACGATTATAGAGTTTTATCATGTTCAAGAACAATGGATAAAATAATTCGATTAGTCAAAGCGTGTGAGTGAAGTTTTCGTAAATGAATGAAATAAGATAATAGTGATTCGTTGTATCTTTTAACGTCATCACGATTGATCTCCGAAAAGAAAATCTTTGTAATCTATATTGGACTTGATTATTCGACGATTAAGGAAATTATGATCCTCTTCGAATTAATGCGATAATCTATTTTGATTTCTCTGTCGGATATTTCACTATAAATCTACCTCATTTGTTTTCTTACAACTCACACCTTCTCAACTCATATTTTAAAGTATTTGTCAATATGCTTCATCCAGTGCTGATTCTTGATATACTCCTCACTTTCATATCTGTCGCTCTTCTTTTTCATCTGCCTCCGGAAGAATCTATTTACTTCTACTATACTCTTGGTTTTATAGTGTTTTTAGTTCTCCCGTGTCTTTATATTGCTATATGCATTGATATATACAGTTTGTGATTTCTGGGTTGTTGTTGGGTTTTATATCTTCCCTTATATTTCAAAGTCCTTGCTTCTTCTATAATCATTGTCATCCACAGTTAATGCTCTCTTCTATTTGCTATGATTTATACTTCCATTTCTAGTTCGGAGCTTTGTCCTTTCGTTTCTTCTTCTTGCGATTAAGCACCGCTTGTAATGGTCCAGAATTCGCAGATATAAATTTCGGAATGAACATTGTTAATGTTCTAGAAAGGAAATTGTAATGACACGATCTTGACTTGTCAAATTACCAGAATACCTCGGAAAAGGCCGAATCATCAAGAAATATTTTCTTAATATTTAGAGATCAAAGAGAATACAAGAGTCGTGTAACATAGCACATGATGACATTATGATCTGTGAATCATCATGTTATATTTAGAAACTCAGCATGAATTACTGTAATATAATCACGTTGATCAAGTGTCATTATATTATACTAACTCATGCTTCAGCTCCCAACACTTCTTCAAGAATATTCCTATTTTAAACTTGAATGTTTCAGAATTTAGAAACTAAAATAGTTTCTTTTATGATATAATACAGATAGCGCGAAGAGGTAAATGATTTCAGATAAGAATAATTATAAAAATATCTTCAGAAGTATGGATGATATTTATAATGAAAGATACGATGATATCTTAGAATGTCTAATATCAGAGGATGATGAAGGATATTATCCGCAGGGATTTAGAGTCAGGAGCAAGGTATTCGTTAATGACTTCAGCAAGTACTGAATCATTTGGATTCTTTGAAGGCAGGTTCAGCCTTTGTGATTTATCCACAGCCTCCTTCATACTTTGCTCAATCCGTTTTCCAGTTCCAAAGCTTCTCTTTTTCTGAGCTTTGCCAATATACTATCCTTTATCATCCAACTTTTTACTATTAAGGTCGTTTACAGTTTTTGCTGCTTCATCAGCATTTTTCAAAATTTCGAGAACTGGTTCGCAGTTTAGGGTGTTTTTCAGAAATTTCTCATTCAAAGAATGTAAGTCTTGGAGGTAGACGTTGTGTGTATATGTAATTGTTGATGTAGACATGCTGCGTGGTTTCAAAATACTGATTGCTGATTCTCAATAATTGGTATGGCAATTCTTGTTATAAGGTACGAATGAGTATATGATAGGGTTTCGATAATTATAATGATTTTTTTTTTTTTGAAAGTCAAAGATCATTGAAGTTGTTGGTAAGTTTATTGCTAATGTGGTGAATATAAACGATTCCCCGGTAACGTTGGCGAAAGGGCAACGTATCTATTGAGGTTATAATAAGACTGTTTTGATTGAGAAGTCGAAGTTGACTTGCTGGAGATGTGACAAAACTGTCTATTTTGAAACGGAATTGAAAAGTTATTTTAGCTAGTAAATGCCAAAGGGTCTAACACGGATACGTGTCGAACTATGACTTGGGTTTTGAGAGTTTTTCAGGTGTATAACTGTGGGTAACATGTGGTTGGATCATCATCTCGATTGTTCCTTAGTTGAAGTGTCTTCAGGAATTTTGAAGGGTTTGAGCACATATTGTAATCGTTAATACATATGATGTTCTAACACAGTTTTGAAGTCAAAGTATAGCTTTGAAAGATATAGGAATCTAAGAGTGATGATACGGGTTATATTTCGAATTGAATTATGCGATTTCAAAATCAGAATATGTAATTGAATTTGAATGAGTATGATTGTTTTGATTTATATGAAAGAATGGATATTGTTGTGAAAGTAGGGAGTATAGTTGATGATTGCTGAATCAGTTTCAAAAAATGTAATATATTAATTGTGAATTTATATATCTCTCGGGTATTACCTACCCGTTAAAATTTTTTCACAATTAATATTTTGTACAAAAGAAGTTTATTACAGTCTTTATGAAAATATATGTGTATATTTTCTTTAGATGTAATATAGATTTAATGAGTTAATATTAAATTAAACTCATTTATTTTATGGTTTAATGAGTTAATATTAAATTAAACTCATTTATTTTATGGTTGGAACTAGGATTGAGTAATCCCTAAAACTTTATAAATTGCATAAGTATTTCTTCAATAATATTGAAATTATGAATCATTACTTTGTTATTTGTTGGTTTTCGTGAAATTCTTGTGAACTTCGCAAGGTACGAATGATGTTATTTGAAAAGTTTTGAGTACATCGATGATGAAAGTGTAAAATCAAACATATATTCGAATAATACACTTGATTTATTATGAATTGGATTTTTATTGAATTGAGACAGAGATTGTAATTAACGATGGTTAAGTTGCGAACGAAGGACGTACATCATTGCATATTTGTAATATAAATTAACTGAGTAGTTAAGATTCACACATAATAGCTTAGTACGGGAAGATTTATTATGGTTTAAAAATTTATACATATAAAATATACATATAAATTTTTCGATTGGAAATGAGTTAATACTTCATAACTCGTTGATACAATATATTTGTTGTTGATTCGTAATGATATCCACAATGATTCTTGAACTGACAGAGTTTGTGATGTTACAGGTGCTGTTGATTCTGACGATACTGATGGCACTGACTGTGTTGATGATGCTACGGTCCTGTTGATGCTGTTGGTAAAACAAATCTAGCTTGTAAATCGTACACCATTTTCGATCAAAGTTTCTACTCTACCATCTCCGTTCACTCATCCGATTTACGGTCAGAATTAAATAATCTCTAAGATTTTAGAGATTACATAACTGCCGCAGAGATATCTCTTCAATGAAGTTTATGAATTAATACTTCATCGTTTGTTGTTGTTGATATTCCTGGATATTTACAGGGGGTATGACGTTGATGTTTGAGATACAGATTGTGATGTTGCGGTGTGGGATGTGGATGTTGTTATTGGTGGTGGTGATGGTACTGTTGGTGTTGCTGATGGTGGTACTGTTTATGCTGCTGGTGCTGCTGCTGGTGTTTGTAACCTTTACACCATATTCTCCAAAGCCACTACCCGAGCGCGAAGCTCGTTCACTTCTTCTATTACACCGGGGTGATTGTCGGTTCGGACGAGCGGATAAATAAAATCTAGAATTTAGTGTAGTATGTAATCATGACGAGATACTCTAGAAATAAGAGAGAAAATGGTGTTTCGGATAGGTTCGCCGGTAAGTGCTTCAGGTTCTTCGCCAAGAGGGCAATGTGGTGGATGGAAGGGATCACCTTCTTCTTGTCTCCAATGATTAAGGAGGCTACGAACCAATCCTCAATTCATCCAGAATAGATGATGACTAATTGGTTGATCCATTCCGGTCACACTGCTTTCGGAACTTGAGTGGGATTCCATTTCGGAATCCGAGGGACTTGAACTAATGACGAATTCCATTTCGTACGATTGAATAAAGAATTTTTCGATATGAAATGATTTTCCGACTATCGGGTGGTATTCTAATTATATAGACAAAAGGTTTCGTAGATTACGGAGGAATTTACGGAATATGTCAGGCAAAGTTTACAGTAACAGATACGCTAAGATATGAATTAGCAGATACACTAAGATATGAATTTTGTCTATACACTATTCATGCAATCAATGCAATAAGATGTGTCTAGACTAAGAATGATAAGCAGGTAATTTTTGACAAGAATGATGAGCAAAACTTTTGAAATGCAGACACGGTCGAAGTCCAGACTCACTAATGCATCCTAACGACTATCAGTTAGACACACTAATGCAGACCTGGTTCGCTAAGACCACCGCTCTGATACCAACTGAAAGGACCACAAATTTCCGTTTATAAATATTAGATTATCGTTATATTTATTATACTGGTTATATTTCGAATTGAATTATGCGATTTCAAAATCAGAATATGTAATTGAATTTGAATGAGTATGATTGTTTTGATTTATATGAAAGAATGGATATTGTTGTGAAAGTAGGGAGTATAGTTGATGATTGCTGAATCAGTTTCAAAAAATGTAATATATTAATTGTGAATTTATATATCTCTCGGGTATTACCTACCCGTTAAAAATTTTTCACAATTAATATTTTGTACAAAAGAAGTTTATTACAGTCTTTATGAAAATATATGTGTATATTTTCTTTAGATGTAATATAGATTTAATGAGTTAATATTAAATTAAACTCATTTGTTTTATGGTTGGAACTAGAATTGAGTAATCCCTAAAACTTTATATGGGCACAAATACTATTAAAAATATATTTCTCTAAACTCTCTCAATCGATTTATATATATATATATATATATATATATATATATATATATATATATATATATATATATATATATATATATATATATATATATATATATTTGCTCTGTATTATTTCAAGATATTATTAGTATACATAAAATATTACGACGGAGTGCTGTCCGAGTGATTTCAAAATAGTTTTTTTTTTAATGAGTCGAAGCTAAGTAAATTATGAGTTATAGCTATGGAGGTGATGGGTATGGTTCATGGGTATGCTCGTGAGGTCAATCTAGTGTTTATCATCTCCGTTGTGTCTACGTACTTTCCTACAATATTGAATCTCAATATTGATACGTTCGTGAATCCGAGCCCAACATTGCACTTGTTAAATGACGTTATATGTATTTTTACTACGAAATACAGTATGGTGAGTTTCATTTGCTCCCTTTTATATATATTTTTGGGACTGAGAATACATGCGCTGTTTTTATAAATGTTTTACGAAATAGGCACAAGTACTAAAACTAATTCTACGTGGGTTTAAACCAGAAATATACCCTTAGCTTGGTAACATTAAACTACTTGTCTATGTACGGTAGGCGCGAATCCTAAAGATAGATCTATTGGGCCTGACAAACCCCATCCTGACTATGGGATGCTTTAGTACTTCGAGGTTATTTTAAACACACCTGATCTGGTGTACTTCAGAGGGTAAAACATGAACGTTAAGGCTTGTTACCGGGTGCCTACAACTTATAGAATACTTTTATACACTTGCGAGTGTACATATATTTATAAACGGAAATCTTGTGGTCTATTAATATATTGAAATGATTGTTATGATAAACCTATGAACTCACCAACCTTTTGGTTGACACTTTAAAGCATGTTTATTCTCAGGTATTAAAGAAATCTTTCGCTGTGCATTAGCACATTTTAAGGATATTACTTGGAGTCATTCATGGCATATTTTGAAAGACGTTGCATTCAAGTCATTGAGTTCATCAAGATTATTATTAAGCCAATTATAGTTGGATGTATTATCAAATGGTGTGCATTCTGTCAACTTTCGTTATGAAATCTTACTACACCGTACCAAGTGTAGTCACCGAAACGAAGTACTGTGCAACCGTTGAATACTGGTCGTCCAGTCCGGTTGGGGTTGTCAGGCCCGATAGATCTATCAACAGGATTCGTGAACCAGAGCGGTGGTCACGATTATATTCTATCTAAAATTCTAAAACTTATTCATCTGCTCATTCCGACCGACTGTTACCCCGGTGTAATAGAAGAAGTCAATGAGCTTCTTGCTCGGGTAGTGACCCTGAAGAATATGGTGCAAAGGTTACAAACACCATCAGCAGCACCAGCAGCATAACCAGTACCACCAACAACAACATCCGCATCCCAAGCCTCAATTTCACAATCTGTCCCACGAACATCAACATCATACGCACCACAGATACCAAGGAGTACCAACAACAATGAACGATGAAGTATTGATCCATAACTTCATTAATATTCTGCGAAGAATATGTGGTTCCTAATAGTTTTAGAAATTACTTATTCTAGCTCAAACTGAAAAGCAAATGAGATTAATATCATATTAACTCATTAAATTCATGATTACATCTGAAGAAAATATATATGCAAGTATATTTTCATAAAGATTGTAATTAAAAATTCTTTTGTACAAACTGTTAATGGTGAAAATATTTTTAACGGGTAGGTAATACCCGAGGAATATTTAGTTTTCACATTAGTAAGTTACACTGTACATTCTTCGAATCTGATTCAACAGTCATTTACTATCCTACTTACACTCACAGCTATACGAATCGATTCACCACAGAGTAATCATTTTCATTCAATTTCAAAATTGGATTTTGACTCATCAGAATCCAACAAGTGGCATAATGAAGAAAACATTGGACAAAATAAAATTTGTTAGAAACAAACAATTAAACTATGAGAAGAATTTTTGTTAAGAATCCACGCTAACTATTCCTAGCTAACTGTTCCTAGCTAACTGTTCCTAGCTAACTGATTACATTTTATTCATCGCAATTTATTTATCGCAATTTAAATTCTCGCAATTTATTTATCGCAATTTAAATTCTCGCAATTTTATTTATCGTCATTTAATTTCTGTTATTTATTTTACGCACTTTAAATATCGAGACACGTATACAAGGTTTTGACATATCATATCGATGCATGTATATATATTATTTGAAATAACCATAGACACTCTATATGCAGTAATGATCGAGTTCTCTATACAGGGTTGAGGTTGATTCTACAATAATATATATACTTTGAGTTGTGATCGAGTCTGAGACATATACACGGGTCACGATATGTACTGTGATGACCCGGAAATTTTCGACCAAATTTAAACTTTAATCTTTATATTATTCCGACACGATAAGCAAAGTTTGTTAAGTTAAATCTCAAGAATTTTAAACTGTGTTCATACATTCATTATAACCTCGACCAAATTCCGACGATTCACGAACCGTTATATATAAATAGATATGTATATGTATATATATTATAACTTGAGAATATTAATAAAGTATTAAACGTATAATACTTTACACGAACGTATTTGTTTCAATATGATTTTTGAAAAAATTAAAAAAATATATATTAAATGATTGAATTATCAGAAACATTGAATTATGATTACAAGTCTCTGTTGAGAGGTCCACTATGATTTAAGAAAATCTATTCCTCTTAACGATATTCAGAATAATTTGTAAAGCTATTTATAAATAAAATAAAAAGTGTCATTTACGAAAGTTAGACAAAAGTTAGTGGAGAATTGGTTTCCATAATATTCTATTAATCTATTTTCAAACGTACAAAGACGTTTTCAGTTTAAAAAGAACTTTATTATTAAAACGTATATAACTTTTATAAATATCTAGAATCACTTTTGACAACTCATTACTTAACCAGTATAATAAATATAACGATATTTATATTTTATTTCATTAAATATATATAACGATTTAAATTAATATTATATATATTTATACGCATATTATACATACATAGTTTTTATACTTTTACTATACTTTAACTTTACCTTTACTTTACTTTTACTTTACTTTAACTTTAATAATTCACTTTAATAATTCACTTTAATAATTCATACTTTAATAATTCACTTTAATAATTCACTTTAATAATTCATACTTTAATAATTCATTTTAATAATTCATACTTTAATAATTCACTTTAATAATTCATACTTTAATAATTCACTTTAATAATTCATACTTTAATAATTCACTTTAATAATTCAAAAATCTATTATAAATAGAATTCAATAGGTTTCATTATTTCATAGAAACTTGAAAATATATTTCTTTAAACTCTCTCAATCGATTTATATATATATATATTTGCTCTGTATTATTTCAAGATATTATTAGTATACATAAAATATTACGACGGAGTGCTGTCCGAGTGATTTCAAAATAGTTTTTTTTTAATGAGTCGAAGCTAAGTAAATTATGGGTTATAGCTATGGAGGTGATGGGTATGGTTCATGGGTATGCTCGTGAGGTCAATCTAGTGTTTATCATCTCCGTTGTGTCTACGTACTTTCCTGCAATATTGAATCTCAATATTGATACGTTCGTGAATCCGAGCCCAACCTTGCACTTGTTAAATGACGTTATATGTATTTTTACTACGAAATACAGTATGGTGAGTTTCATTTGCTCCCTTTTATATATATTTTTGGGACTGAGAATACATGCGCTGTTTTTATAAATGTTTTACGAAATAGGCACAAGTACTAAAACTAATTCTACGTGGGTTTAAACCAGAAATATACCCTTAGCTTGGTAACATTAAACTACTTGTCTATGTACGGTAGGCGTGAATCCTAAAGATAGATCTATTGGGCCTGACAAACCCCATCCTGACTATGGAATGCTTTAGTACTTCGAGGTTATTTTAAACACACCTGATCTGGTGTACTTCAGAGGGTAAAACATGAACGTTAAGGCTTGTTACCGGGTGCCTACAACTTATAGAATACTTTTATACACTTGCGAGTGTACATATATTTATAAACGGAAATCTTGTGGTCTATTAATTTATTGAAATGATTGTTATGCTAAACCTATGAACTCACCAACCTTTTGGTTGACACTTTAAAGCATGTTTATTCTCAGGTATTAAAGAAATCTTCCGTTGTGCATTAGCTCATTTTAAGGATATTACTTGGAGTCATTCATGGCATATTTTGAAAGACGTTGCATTCGAGTCATTGAGTTCATCAAGATTATTATTAAGCCAATTATAGTTGGATGTATTATGAAATGGTGTGCATGCCGTCAACTTTCGTTGTAAAGAAAGTTTGTCTTTTAAAAATGAATGCAATGTTTGTAAAATGTATCATATAGAGGTCAAATACTGAAAGGATCCGAAACTAATCATCCGGACGATGTCCATATTGATTACAAACGAATTACAACAGTTGATAACATCGCGAGGTACTTGACCTCTATATGATACATTTTACAAACGTTGCATTTATTCTTAAAAGGCAATCTATCTTTACATAAAAAAATTAATAAACTCGTCAAACATTTCTCGATATCCAAATGACCTAAACTGTCATTTACTTAATAAATGTCTTTAATGATCTTCAATGACTCGAATGCAACATTCTTGTATCATGGCTTAAATGGTCCCAACTAGTATCCTTAATATGAGCTAATGCACAGCGGAAGTCTTAATTCATACCTGAGAATAACATGCTTTAAAACGTCAACATAAAGTTGGTGAGATATATAGGTTTGATGCTAGCAGCGATATAACGATGGACCACAAGATTTCATATATAAACATTTTAATAAAAATATTCTAAGTGGTTGAGCACTTGGTAACCATACTTAACAATTAATCACGTCGCATATTCCCTTTAATATGAAATCTTACTACACTGTACCAAGTGTAGTCACGAAACGAAGTACTGTGCAACCGTTGAATACTGGTCGTCCAGTCCGGTTGGGGTTGTCAGGCCCGATAGATCTATCAACAGGATTCGCGTTTACAATACCGCTGTAAATATTAGTTACCAAGCTACAGGGAAGTATGCCAGTGGTACAACTCAACGTAGAATATATTTTTCAGTTACTTGTGTCCATAATGTAAAACATAAAATACATGTATTCTCATCCCGAAATATTTAGAGTTTAAAAGTGGGACTATATACTCACTTTCGTCTTGAAGATATATATATAATTTTACTTGGTCTCCGGTTGATATCACGAACCTATCCATATATAATATATCAATACCTTTTCTTTTTTTAAACAAACGTCACATATATATACTTGTTATACTTTTAATACTTTGAATAATTCCTTAGTCCGTAGTTAGCAGTTCGTTGTTAGTAATTCAATTTTAATGGTTCATATTTAGATGTTTAATAAACCCCCAATGAAATAAATAAAACCCTCATCGTATATGTATTGGTCGAGATTAATCTTGACCCACGGTACCGGTGTTGTCAAATGACGTGTTGCGTACATAAAGTACCGGTGTTGTCAAATGACGTGTTGCGTACAATCATGGGATCTTATGATTAATCTTCTCGTATTGTTTACGGGTGATCCTGAACCATATAAAATTGAATTATGAGTACATATATATAAAATATCATGTTATTTTAGAAAGATGTGATTTTATTTAATTTTTCCCAATTAATCCCGAAGTTAAACAAGTCTTGGATAACCAATTTTGTTTCGGTCATAGTTTCTTCGTTACAAATCCGTTTTCGTTGATTCAACTTGCCATCTCCTTGGATCGAGTCCTTCTTTAAGACTATGAACTGAAAATACCTTGGTTTGTATTCAAAATCACACGGCATAGGTGAAACTTTAGTGAAACTTATGAAGTTAAACATTTTCCTTTATTTAAACAACCTTAAATGATTATTTTTCTAAAAATACTTATACTTTGAATTAAATCATGAAATTTTTATGTGTTATCATATTCATAGTAAAAATCATTTTTCCAGAACATAAACCTCCAACTCAAAGTTTAAGATAGTTTTTAATTATCCAACCCAAAACAGTCCCCGGTGGCACTCCGACGTCGTAAAAACAGTTTTTAAGATATTCTTTGAAAAACCAAATTATACCTTGTTAAATTAGCATATATTTAAGTTATATTACAGGTCTTGAAGTATTTTAAAAGTTAAGTTAGAAGGATCTATTTAGTTTGCAAACAAGTTTGAAAACATTCAAACTATGTTCTTGTTGTTAAACTTTTATACCACAAAATAAGATAGCTATATATATATATATGAATCGAATAAGGTTATGAACATAGATACTACCTCAAGTTCCTTGGACAAGGTTGCTGTAAAAGAGGAGTAAGAAGCTAGAATCAAAAGGGTGATGGAAGTGGATGAAAGATTGGAAGTAAGTTTGTGTTCTTGGAAGGATTTCTTGAAGTGTTTTTGTATGGTTTTCTTATGGTGTTTAAGTAAGGTTTTTGAAGCTAGATCTTCATGGAACTTTGCTGAATGTTTATGGAGTTTAATGTTCTTGAGAGTGTGGGTGTTTTTAGCTAGAGAATGGAAGTAAAAATGAAACAAAATGAGGATACATATATACTCCTAAAAAAATGTTTATGTAGTAGACATGGACAAATTTTTAGTTTGTATTTTTGTAATTAGTCTTACAATCATTCAAAAGTAATTACCTTATACATAAGGCATGAACAAGGGCTGGTTAGGTGGTGATTTGATGTGTATATACCAATAGTAAATACGTATAGAAGCTAGGTATGATACGAGTACAAATACTCTAGATATACGTATAGAAATTTTGTGAAAAATGGAATGAGGATTCAAATATAGCTATCTTTTGTGAATACACTTATATGATTTTATGTATTTAAGTCTTTAAAAGTGATTAAATACATTACTTATACGATATATGTATAAACATTATAAGTCTTAAGTATTTATGTCAAATAACGTTACGTATAGTTATCGTTTTGAAAACTTAAGTTAGTAGTTTCAAAATATACTTATAACTTATTGTTATTAATACAAAATGAGATATTAAAACATTCATTAATCATGTTAAATATGTATATATACATATATATACACAAACGTATAATTATCATATATTGTATAGTTCGTGATATCATCGGTCAAACTAGACGGTCAAACGTTGTGTAAAACTCTTTTCGGAAACATAAATCTCAACAATTTGGATTGTTTATCATGTTGGTAAGGTTTAATTTATGTAAATATTAATCTTATAAGTATAGAATGATCGAAAAAGTGCGGGTCAACTTTAGGGTTTTTGCTTATCGTGTCGGAACCATATAGAGATTAGAGTTTAAATTTGGTCGGAAATTTCCGGGTCGTTACAGTACCCATCCGTTAAAGAAATTTCGTCCTCGAAATTTGGTAGAGGTTGTCATAAACAACAATAGGAATGTTTTCATGACGAATATGAGGTAATAATGAAATTTTATCATTATTGAAAGATTTAGATAAAACGATTTGGTTATGTGAGACGCACGAGCGAAGCTATCACAAAAGAGTGAAATGAGTAAATATAGAATTGTTGTAACCGATGACGTGATTATGATCGATTTCCGGGATTTAAGGGTTTTAAAGAAAATCTTATGTAATAAGATTTAGTTTTGCGGCGATCAGGATCTTCTTTGATTTAACGCGGCAATCTGTTTTGATTTCTTTGTCGAATATTTCACTATAAATTTACCTCCTTCCCTTTATTTCTTCCCACATCTTCTATTCTTTCTCTTTAGTTCCTACTTTAAGACATTCGCTAATATGCTGCATCCCATTCTAACCCTTGTTATATTTCTAACTTTCATATCTTTCATTCTTCTTTTTCATCTATCACCAGAAGAATCTATTCTCTTTTATCCTTTCCTTGGAATTATAATGTTTTTAATTCTCCCGTGCCTTTACGTTGCAATACGTATTGATATGCACGGTTTGTAGTTTCGGGGTTGTTGTTAGGTTTTATACGTTCCCTTATATTTCGATGTTCCTACTCCCGTCCCTTAAAATCATTGTCATCCACAGTTAATGCTCTCTCTTATTTGCTGTGGTTTATGTTCCTATTTCTATTCTGAAGTTTTGTCCCTTCATTTCTTCTTCCCGTCCTCGAGCCAAGCGAACAATGGTCCGAAATTCGTAGGTAGGAAATTTGGAATGAACCTTGCTATTGGTTTTAGAATGAAATTGTAATGGCACGATCTTGATTCGTTAAATTACTCGAATATTCCGAGAAAAAAAAATAGAACTATCAAGGTGATACGTTCTAATATGTTTGAAGACTTGATAGAATGTAAGAGCCGTGTAACATGGCACATGATGACGGTACTGTGAATCATCACATTCCATTAGAAACTTAACATGACTTACTGTAATATAATGAAGTTGATCAAGTTTCATTATATTATACTAATTCATGTATCAGTTCCCAACACTACTTCAAAACATTCATATTTTTAAACTTAGAGATTTCAGAATTTAGAAACTAACACAGTTTCTTTTATATTGTAGCACAGATGTTACGGAGAGTTAAATGATCGCAGATAGGAATAGTTGTAAAAATATCTCCAGAAATATGAAAAATATGTATAACGAATGAAGATATCTTATAATATCTAAGATAAAATGATGGTGAAGAATATCATCTTGAAAAGTTTAGAATAAGGAGCAGTGTTCTTACTAACGGTTTCAGCAGGCACTGGATCATTTGGATCCTTTGAAGGCAGGTTCTGTTTTCATGATTTGTTCACGGCCTCCTTCATACTTTGCTCAATCCGTTTTCCAGTTCCAAACCTTCTCTTTTTCTCAGCTTTACCACCATACCATTCTTTATCATCAATCTTTTGATTGTTAAAGTCGTTTACAGTTTTTGCTGCTTCATCAGCATTTCAAGAGCTACTTCATAGCTCAGGGTGTTTTCAGAAATCATGAAAGGATTTGAATGCGAATTGTAATCGTCAAGTTACGAATGAGGTTTAAGATAAAATCAAGTGGCAAACTTGAAGAATTGTTTAGTTTCATATGTTACAATCAACATTTTAATTCATTTTAATTGTCCAATGTTTTCTTCTTTATGCCACTTGTTGGATTCTGGTAGGTCAAAATCCGAATATAAAATTTGATTGAAAATGGTTATTCTGGGGTGAGCGGATACGAATATCGGTGGTTGTAAGTAAGATAATAGATAACCGTTGAATCAGATTCAAGAATGTACAATATAACTTATTAATGTGAATTCTAAATATTCCTCGGGTACTACCCACCCGTTAAAATATTTTCATCATTAATAGTTTGTACGAAGGAATTTTTAATTACTATCTTTATGAAAATATACTTGCATATATATTTTCTTCAGAGATAATCATAGATTTAATGAGTCAATAAGATATTAAACTCATTTGATTTATCGTTAATTCTAGATTACATAATCTCTAAGACTTTAGAAATTACATAATCGTCATACGATACGTAAAGCGAAGATAATCGATGTAGAACGATATATAGAACGAAGATCATACTCGAAGTACAGATATTGAGTCGTGTGATGTTGATATTCGAGATACAGATTGTGATGTTGAGATTGTGATTGGGGTGATAAAGGTACTGTCGGCGTTGACGATGGTAGTACGGATTATGCTGCTGGTGCTGCTGTTGGTGTTTGTAACCTTCGCACCATATTCTCCAAAACCACTACCCGAGCACGGAGTTCGTTGACTTCTTCTATTATACCGGGATGATTGACGGTTGGAACGAGCGAATGAACAAGATTTGAAATATGGGATAGTATGTAATCATGACGAGATACTCTAGAAATGAGCGAGAAAATGGTGTTTCGAATGGGTTCGCCGGTAAGTGCTTCAGGTTCATCGTTAAGAGGGCAATTTGGTGGATGAAATGGATCACCTTCTTCTTGCCTCCAGAAATTTAGTATATTACGAACCCATCCCCAGTTCATCCAGAATAGATGATGGGAAATTGGTTGATCCATTCCGGTGACGCTGTTCTCGGAGCTCGAATGGAAATCCATGTCGGCGTAGCTATCGAAGTCGGAGGAATTCGAACTGGATGAAGAATTCATCTTGTATAGTTGGAGAAATGAATTTTTTTTGGTTTGGAATAGATTATAGGAGTTGGGTTTGGTACTCTTCAATACATAATTTTCATATGTATATATAATACCGAAATCCCGTGAATTACGGAGAATCTTTGAAATTCGTCGGGCAATGTTTATAGTAATAGATACGCTAGGATATGAATTTTGTCTATACACTATCGATGCACTAGATGCAGTAAGACGTGTCTAGACTAAAGAATGATAAGCAGGCAACTCCCTAAGGATGATAAGCAGATGGTTTCTGACTAGAAATGATAAGCAAAACTTTTTAGCAGGTAGATACGGTCAAAGTCCAGACTCACTAATGTATCCTAACAACTACCAGTTAGACACACTAATGCAAGGCCTGGTTCGCTAAGACCAACGCTCTGATACCAACTGAAAGGATCCGAAACTAATCATCCGGACGATGTCCATATTGATTACAAACGAATTACAACAGTTGATAACATCGCGAGGTACTTGACCTCTATATGATACATTTTACAAACGTTGCATTTATTCTTAAAAGGCAATCTATCTTTACATAAAAAAATTAATAAACTCGTCAAACATTTCTCGATATCCAAATGACCTAAACTGTCATTTACTTAATAAATGTCTTTAATGATCTTCAATGACTCGAATGCAACATTCTTGTATCATGGCTTAAATGGTCCCAACTAGTATCCTTAATATGAGCTAATGCACAGCGGAAGTCTTAATTCATACCTGAGAATAACATGCTTTAAAACGTCAACATAAAGTTGGTGAGATATGTAGGTTTGATGCTAGCAGCGATATAACGATGGACCACAAGATTTCATATATAAACATTTTAATAAAAATATTCTAAGTGGTTGAGCACTTGGTAACCATACTTAACAATTAATCACGTCGCATATTCCCTTTAATATGAAATCTTACTACACTGTACCAAGTGTAGTCACGAAACGAAGTACTGTGCAACCGTTGAATACTGGTCGTCCAGTCCGGTTGGGGTTGTCAGGCCCGATAGATCTATCAACAGGATTCGCGTTTACAATACCGCTGTAAATATTAGTTACCAAGCTACAGGGAAGTATGCCAGTGGTACAACTCAACGTAGAATATATTTTTCAGTTACTTGTGTCCATAATGTAAAACATAAAATACATGTATTCTCATCCCGAAATATTTAGAGTTTAAAAGTGGGACTATATACTCACTTTCGTCTTGAAGATATATATATAATTTTACTTGGTCTCCGGTTGATATCACGAACCTATCCATATATAATATATCAATACCTTTTCTTTTTTTAAACAAACGTCACATATATATACTTGTTATACTTTTAATACTTTGAATAATTCCTTAGTCCGTAGTTAGCAGTTCGTTGTTAGTAATTCAATTTTAATGGTTCATATTTAGATGTTTAATAAACCCCCAATGAAATAAATAAAACCCTCATCGTATATGTATTGGTCGAGATTAATCTTGACCCACGGTACCGGTGTTGTCAAATGACGTGTTGCGTACATAAAGTACCGGTGTTGTCAAATGACGTGTTGCGTACAATCATGGGATCTTATGATTAATCTTCTCGTATTGTTTACGGGTGATCCTGAACCATATAAAATTGAATTATGAGTACATATATATAAAATATCATGTTATTTTAGAAAGATGTGATTTTATTTAATTTTTCCCAATTAATCCCGAAGTTAAACAAGTCTTGGATAACCAATTTTGTTTCGGTCATAGTTTCTTCGTTACAAATCCGTTTTCGTTGATTCAACTTGCCATCTCCTTGGATCGAGTCCTTCTTTAAGACTATGAACTGAAAATACCTTGGTTTGTATTCAAAATCACACGGCATAGGTGAAACTTTAGTGAAACTTATGAAGTTAAACATTTTCCTTTATTTAAACAACCTTAAATGATTATTTTTCTAAAAATACTTATACTTTGAATTAAATCATGAAATTTTTATGTGTTATCATATTCATAGTAAAAATCATTTTTCCAGAACATAAACCTCCAACTCAAAGTTTAAGATAGTTTTTAATTATCCAACCCAAAACAGTCCCCGGTGGCACTCCGACGTCGTAAAAACAGTTTTTAAGATATTCTTTGAAAAACCAAATTATACCTTGTTAAATTAGCATATATTTAAGTTATATTACAGGTCTTGAAGTATTTTAAAAGTTAAGTTAGAAGGATCTATTTAGTTTGCAAACAAGTTTGAAAACATTCAAACTATGTTCTTGTTGTTAAACTTTTATACCACAAAATAAGATAGCTATATATATATATGAATCGAATAAGGTTATGAACATAGATACTACCTCAAGTTCCTTGGACAAGGTTGCTGTAAAAGAGGAGTAAGAAGCTAGAATCAAAAGGGTGATGGAAGTGGATGAAAGATTGGAAGTAAGTTTGTGTTCTTGGAAGGATTTCTTGAAGTGTTTTTGTATGGTTTTCTTATGGTGTTTAAGTAAGGTTTTTGAAGCTAGATCTTCATGGAACTTTGCTGAATGTTTATGGAGTTTAATGTTCTTGAGAGTGTGGGTGTTTTTAGCTAGAGAATGGAAGTAAAAATGAAACAAAATGAGGATACATATATACTCCTAAAAAAATGTTTATGTAGTAGACATGGACAAATTTTTAGTTTGTATTTTTGTAATTAGTCTTACAATCATTCAAAAGTAATTACCTTATACATAAGGCATGAACAAGGGCTGGTTAGGTGGTGATTTGATGTGTATATACCAATAGTAAATACGTATAGAAGCTAGGTATGATACGAGTACAAATACTCTAGATATACGTATAGAAATTTTGTGAAAAATGGAATGAGGATTCAAATATAGCTATCTTTTGTGAATACACTTATATGATTTTATGTATTTAAGTCTTTAAAAGTGATTAAATACATTACTTATACGATATATGTATAAACATTATAAGTCTTAAGTATTTATGTCAAATAACGTTACGTATAGTTATCGTTTTGAAAACTTAAGTTAGTAGTTTCAAAATATACTTATAACTTATTGTTATTAATACAAAATGAGATATTAAAACATTCATTAATCATGTTAAATATGTATATATACATATATATACACAAACGTATAATTATCATATATTGTATAGTTCGTGATATCATCGGTCAAACTAGACGGTCAAACGTTGTGTAAAACTCTTTTCGGAAACATAAATCTCAACAATTTGGATTGTTTATCATGTTGGTAAGGTTTAATTTATGTAAATATTAATCTTATAAGTATAGAATGATCGAAAAAGTGCGGGTCAACTTTAGGGTTTTTGCTTATCGTGTCGGAACCATATAGAGATTAGAGTTTAAATTTGGTCGGAAATTTCCGGATCGTTACAAATACCTCGCGATGTAATCAACTATTGTGAATCGTTTATAATGTATACGAACGGGTCCTTTCAGTTGGTATCAGAGCGGTGGTAAAACATACAAAACATACAAAACAGCGCATGTATTCTCAGTCCCAAAAATATATATAAAAGGGAGCAAATGAAACTCACAATACTGTATTTATTTCAGTTGGTATCAGAGCGGTGGTCTTAGCGAACCAGGTCTGCATTAGTGTGTCTAACTGATAGTCGTTAGGATGCATTAGTGAGTCTGGACTTCGACCGTGTCTGCATTTCAAAAGTTTTGCTCATCATTCTTGTCGAAAATTACCTGCTTAATAACTTAGGATTCCATTTTCATCAACTTTTGCATCACTCAAACATTGTCACTTCCCCATCGTTATCCTTATTATCATGATACCCACATCATCATCTTTATCATCGTTATTGTTACTGCAACAAGAGTAAGATAAACACGTACCAACAGCGGTAAACGAAACAGGAAACAAATAAAAAGTAGCTCATTTCGACAAGTTGCGAACCAGGGCACCCGGTTTAATAACATACAAATAACATACAAAACAGCGCATGTATTCTCAGTCCCAAAAATATATATAAAAGGGAGCAAATGAAACTCACAATACTGTATTTCGTAGTAAAAATACATATAACGTCATTTAACAAGTGCAAGGTTGGCCTCGGATTCACGAACGTATCAATATTGAGATTCAATATTGCAGGAAAGTACGTAGACGCAATGGAGATGATAAACACTAGATTGACCTCACGAGCATACCCATGAACCATACCCATCACCTCCATAGCTATAACCCATAATTTCCTTAGCTTCGACTCATTCAAAAAAACTATTTTGAAATCACTCGGACAGCACTCCGTCGTAATATTTTATGTATACTAATAATATCTTGAAATAATACAGAGCAATATATATATATATATATATATATATATATATATATATATATATATATATATATATATATATATATATATATATATATATATATATATATATATATATATATATATATATATATCGATTGAGAGAGTTTAGAGAAATATATTTTCAAGTTTCTATGAAATAATGAAACCTATTGAATTCTATTTATAATAGATTTTTGAATTATTAAAGTGAATTATTAAAGTATGAATTATTAAAGTAAATTATTAAAGTATGAATTATTAAAGTGAATTATTAAAGTATGAATTATTAAAGTGAATTATTAAAGTGAATTATTAAAGTATGAATTATTAAAGTGAATTATTAAAGTATGAATTATTAAAGTAAATTATTAAAGTTAAAGTAAAGTAAAAGTAAAAGTAAAGTAAAGGTATATTAAAGTATAGTAAAAGTATAAAAACTATGTATGTATAATACGCGTATAAATATATATAATATTAATTTAAATCGTTATATATATTTAATGAAATAAAATATAAATATCGTTATATTTATTATACTGGTTAAGTAATGAGTTGTCAAAAGTGATTCTAGATATTTATAAAAGTTATATACGTTTTAATAATAAAGTTCTTTTTAAACTGAAAACGTCTTTGTACGTTTGAAAATAGATTAATAGAATATTATGGAAACCAATTCTCCACTAACTTTTGTCTAACTTTCGTAAATGACACTTTTTGTTTTTATTTATAAATAGTTTTACAAATTATTCTGAATATCGTTAAGAGGAATAGATTTTCTCAAATCATAGTGGACCTCTCAACAGAGACTTGTAATCATAATTCAATGTTTCTGATAATTCAATCATTTAATATATATTTTTTTTAATTTCGTGGAAAATCATATTGAAACAAATACGTTCGTGTAAAGTATTATACGTTTAATACTTTATTAATATTCTCAAGTTATAATATATATATACATAACATATCTATTTATATATAACGGTTCATGAATCGTAAAAATTTGGTCGAGGTTATAATGAATGTATGAACACAGTTTAAAATTCTTGAGATTTAACTTAACAAACTTTGCTTATCGTGTCGGAATAATATAAAGATTAAAGTTTAAATTTGGTCAGAAATTTCCGGGTCGTCACAGTGTTAAACGAGCAACACCAACCATGGGTCATTTGACCAAATTATCTATTTTAGTTTACTGGGTATTATTATTTTTTTGTTTATGAATAATTGTTAGTGGGTCTAATTGTGAACAAGTCTTATGGGTTGTTCCTATTCTTTAGGAGTAGTGAAGTCATGTTAGTTGGTTACTAGTAGTGGAGTCATGTTTTCCTATTTCTTCTCATTTGTATGCCTATTTAAAGGCAACTAGTTTCTTTGATTCGATGAGCACAAATAAAGCATTTTTACAGTGCAAATTATTGACCCATTTTTTCTACTTGTATTCATCTCTGAGTTTTTAACTTGTGAGATATAGTAAACACACTTATTTGATCTATTTATTTCAACATGTTTGCGTTCCAATTTAAACGGGTTCTATTCTTGCCCGAATGAGTTGTTTAGGTTGAATTGGTTGTTTGACCTGGTGTGAAATTAGATTTTATATAGAGAATGAAGCGATAAATTTGGTTCAATGTATTAGTATTATAGGAAAACAATAGTTAATTAAAACTTTGATATCAATCAATTAGAAATGAGTCTTACAAACGTTCGAATTTAAAGATGGATTGATGTTTGGTGGCGACGTTAGACCTGGAATATCGGTAGTGGCGGATCCAGAACTTTTTGTCACTGGTAGCACACCATAAATTCATGACTATCTTTAGGACTTGTTGAAAAAAATTGATCGAAAATCAAAAAGCTAACCTTTATAAGACCAAGAATTTTGTTATATAACTTTATAGATTACACACAAACATTTGAGTAAATTTCAATAAAATTAATTTCATTTTTCTTAAATAAGGTTTAATTTAATACGGAGTATTATTTTGTTACATCTCGCCTATCTAAAATTGTTTCAGTTTGTTCATAGTTAAATTGTCCTTAAATCAAAACTAAAAATAACATCAGAGTGTGCAACGGAGTATTAAATAAAATCAAGGGGCATATGTGCAACTTGAATTAAAATTATAGATAAAATGAAGGGGCAAATGTGCAATTTAAATTAAAGTACAAGTGGGACCTTTTCTGTTCCAGATTGCTTTCTTTCTCCATATTTACAAAATTCACCTCTGTTTCCATTAAAATTCCTTTATCAATTACATAAAATCCATATAAAAATACTGTAAAATATCTAAATCATAGGGATCATGTGACCACATTTGTCATCATTTTCTTCCTCAAAACAACAAACCTGCAACTTATTTTTAATCAACTTTCATAATCTTAAAGGAAACACTTAAAAGCTTACACTACATCTGTTAGATTGAGTGGTGGCACGTGCTACCACTGAATTCAACGTAGATCCGCCCCTGAATATCGGTCCACCGTGTTAGTCTATACATGGAATATCGGTCCATCGTATTAGTGTATACAGGGTTGTCTCATTATTTTTGAAGGTCCTGCTTGGGACGTAATAATAGGCCCTTATTATGTGAGTCAAAGACGGAGCTTTTCAGGAGCAGGAGGGGCCGTGGACCTCGCAATAAAAATGAAACTTGTAATCCTTTGAGTTACGAATGTTTTAGGCTTTTTGAATCAAATAAATCGGCGTCTGTATGAAGAAGATATGGTAAAAATGGTTTAAGCTCCCAAAATTTGCGACATGTCACCATTTTGATCATAACACATTCATAGTCATTCGGATTTAATTAATTCAAAAGCTCAAACGTTCGTAACTCAAAAGACTACAAATTTCTATTGTATAGTTACCTTAAGTTTAGATCCTCTCTTCTGATAGTCTTTGTCTTGTATGGAATATCACCGATGTACTAAAAATAAACAATCCTTAAAATCATTTAATCTTTTTGTTAAAACATGTCATATCCGACCCCACATAAAATTATTCAAATTTTATTTAAAGATAAATGAGACTTAGAGAGGTCCTAATGGTTTACTTTCTCACAAAGACTAACCCGAAGACTAAACACTACCAACGATGACATACTCCCTCAAATAAATTGAGAACCACTTATATTATTTAATTAAAGATTGTACAAGTTTAAAAGTATAAGTTACAAATACTTTTAACATCACCTCCGTCCACAAAAATGTTACAAAAGCATCGAAACATGGACGAGGAGGATGGCAATACCTTGGACTAGAGGCTGGACGCCTTGCTACTGTTGGTGTTCTCCTGGACTAGAGGCTGGCGGAGTGAAGGACAGTATCATTGGGACCTTTGACTTGAGTTCAGTTAAGTTTCAGTTACTCCGTATCTAATCTAATAGTTGAATAAACTAATCTTTTTAACTAAACTAGACTGACCCGAACAAATTGACCCGAATCTTACGATCAATCCGGGCACGAATAAAAAAAATTGGTCCTTAGGGTTTATACGTTGTATTCGACCTATATATTACAAGACACGGTGAAAAGAGTAGAGAGTGCCGATAAAATGAGTTCACGAGACGATGATCCGGCAACGCCGCACCAACCGCTTCTAAGCAGTCTCGTTGTCCGTCCTTCTGACAGCCCCGGCGGTGGTAGTGATTACGAGCCCGGTGAAGTTCGACCTGATCCGCCTTCCTATTCTCGATCTGATCGTTTTCCTGAAAATAGCCATGGTTCGTTATGTCGTTTCATTCCTCTTTCTCTGTTAATCGTCCTTTATCTGTTGAATTGATTAATTATAACTTTAGATCTGCTTCTATTTCATCTGTTGACATGAATAGCATGAGTCATGTATGGTAGTTGTATCGTACAAAACTCTTACTGATTTATGTATATGTATAGAACTGGATTGTATAATTTGATTAATTTCTATTATACATATGTTGATCCCTATTTTGTTGCCCCAAATTTGACTAGGAGACTAGCACACGATTGAAACTGTGAGTGAATTTTATCTAATGGATGGAGAAGCTTTTTACATTTTTTAGCGTTGATGATAGTTGATTATTCTACAGTTAGATTGATTATTCATTGTTTTAGCTTGTTAGTTCATACATTCGTATTGTAATTGCTTACGTGTGTTGTTTTTTTCTTGTTTTGTTGTGGTTTATCTTCTCCGTGTCATGAAAATTCAATAAGCTGATAAGCCCCAAATTAGGTTAAGGTAAAAAAAACCCTAGATATTTCCATAACGATAATAACTTGTGTTTGGCATACTTGATCAAATCAAATCATAGACGTTTATAGGCCTCGTGATGCAGATCATTTATTGTTTTTGTTCATGAGGGATTCATAGCAACATGAAGCAATATCACCTTGCTGCAAGATGATTTTTGCAACCCGTTGCTTATGCCTTTCGTTGTGTGGAGCAGTATCCACATAGGGTGTTGTTACACTTTTCAATGATTTTACTATTGTGTTTTACAGCTAAGAAATGACGGCTGGTGCAAGAACTTGAGGTTTTGAGGACGCCAAATTATTTTGATTTGAATATTGGTAAATATGGATTTCGGTTTGGGAATTAGTTATTGGGTGTTTGATTGGGGAATATATTATATGGATGCTAGTGCATGGTCTGGTGTGGTTTAAAAAGGATTGCTAAGCTGTCATCGGGGTCTTATGTGTTTGGATCTACTAATAATGGTAGCCTGCTGTAAGATCTTGAAATACTGGGCACATGTACAACACATCTTGGTGAATATCCTGCATACTTACGGGTGGTTATTAGGGTTCAGGAATGGGAAATTTCCACCTTAGTATCTCTGGTTGCTAGAGAGTATATGCTTTTGTCAGTTTTTGGTGTGAACAATTTGGTTTAAAAGAATAATCATGACTCATTGAGTCTTGGGCAGGTCAATCTTTACCATTGGGATGTGTTGGTTAATTGGTTAGTTGGTTAGTTCTTAGTTGTACTTGCTTGGATACTGGTTATAGCTATTAGGGAGACATTTTGTTATCTGATTTAAGACTAGCTTATGGTTTGCTACATTACATTATCTTGGGTTTTATTTGAATCTGCAAGAGGGTTTCAAGGTAATGAATGGGTTGTGTGAATTTGCGATACTTGTACCATGTGTGGTTTCGTTTCCTATATTGCTGCAGGTGATTTTACAAAAAATGGACAGGTATTTTGTCATTCTGGTGCTGTTATTGGCATTGGTTTTACTGAAGTGTACCTTGATCTTTTATGTGTGGGCTAAAAATGGTTATCATGGTCAAGTTGAACTGGGTACTTTAGGGGAGAGATACTTGGTTTTTTTCTCTTATAGAAGTTGGTGTTACTTTTATTTTTATGCTTTGGGTAAAACTGGATTTTCAGGGTCTAGAATGCATGCAGGTTCCGCGTCTCCTGTTCGTCGTCGAAATGGAAGTCGCCACTACAGTCCAGAATACGATCATTCAGATACCCTACCGCGCAACCGTGGATTTGGCAGGGGTAGAGACTCTGGTAGGTATCGAGATTACTCACCACCTCCATACGGGCGTGGGAGGTTTGGTGGTGGTAGGTTTGGCGGCGGCAGATTTGGTGGCGGTAGATTTGGCGGTGGTAGGTATGGTGGGAGAGGATTTGATGGTCCAGCTTTTGGCCCTGGTTACAGAGGTGGTGATGTTATACCTCGAATGAACCCTAACGTTCGTCCAAGGGAGGGTGATTGGATGTGCACCGATCCCACGTAAGTTTCGTATCTGTCTATTTATGTACAAATGGGTCGGTTGTGCTGCATTAAAATATTACTCATACTATTTTAATTTTAAAATAATGAAATTAGCTTGTTAGTTTTTGCTTTTTAAAGAAACTGTGCCCTTCTATTACATGATTAGTTATTAATTTTAAATGTGCTGATATCAGATGCAACAATCTCAACTTTGCAAGGCGGGAGTCTTGTAACAAATGCCACCGTTCCCGTTACGCACCACCTGGAAGTCCAAGGAGGAGCTACCCGGGCCCACCTCTGATGCCTCGCCGTTTTCCTGGACCACCACGAGACCGGTCGCCTGGAAGATCTTTTAACGGCTATAGATCCCCTCCACGCGGTTTTGATAGAGGTGGTCATGGTCCTAGAGATTTCGACATTGCAGGCCCTTTTGATCATCCAAGGCATGGGGGGCGGTTTCCCAGGGACCATCACAGGCCCGACTACTTTGACGATCCCAGAAATAGGTTTGATAGGTCGATGCCACCACCACCGTCAATGGATTGGGGACGTGACAGAAAAGTGTATGATAGGCGGCCACCTGTATCTCCTCCACCTGGCTCACCACCATCTCCGGTAGGGCGTGGTAGTGGCGGGCGATGGGTTCGTGATGAGAGAGAACGGAGCAGGTCTCCTGTTAGGGGTGGACCACCACCTCCCAAAGATTATAGACGAGATGCTTATATGGACAGGGGACGAGACGAACGCATGGGCTTTGCTCGTGATCCATATTAGAAGATGCTATATTGGTTACTACGTAGTAATGTAGTATGGAGTTTTAGAGCGAGTGCATTTTTACTTTTGAATCATAGACTGTTGTGCATCAAATGTGTTGAATTGCTACTGTGCATTTGGCGGTTCTTTTAAAATAGTTTCTTTTAATGTGTTCCATGGAATTTGGATGGTATAGATTACGAAAATATTATGCTGCGTATATAATCTTGTAGAATCAAGCAATGGATATGTTTGATATTTTCAACCTCGGATAGTTCAATTACGAATAGCCGAAATACTTATTATGATTATAATTCGTATTCCCTAACTTGACAGGTTTAAAATAACTTTATTCTGATAACGAATAGTGTTTTCGATAGGGTTTAACAAACTAAACTTATTCTGGTAAAGAATACTCTTATTATTGAAGGTGCCAAATCCATCTTGTAATATGATTGATGCTCCACCGGTTCTTCTTACAGACGAGCCCTTGAACTTGCAGATGTCGAAAATGGGGCACTCTGCAAAACCATAAACATATTATAATCCTAATCCTGTCTTAACAAAACATGGTAAAGTAAACTGAATACAGAACTGTAGGGCTTGTGCTCTCACCAAAGGGACACCGTTTTTGGCTCTTTCTTCAAGAAATCTTGATGGCTTATAGAAGTTGCCGTATTTTTCAGACCATTTTTTGAGACTTGCGTATAAGTGTTTAGCCCCAATTAAGTCTCCCCAGAACATAATACCACCACTGGAAATAGACATAAACACAAATAAGACCTATATATACATAATACATAAATAAATTAGATAAAGAATGGCAAATGTAAGAATAAACTAACCGGTAAGAAGGAAAACTCATCCCAAGAACAGATGCAACATCAAGATCCGATGCCCGAACCACTACTCCTTCCTCCAGAACCCGACAAGCCTCATTCACCACCGGAAACAATACCATATCTACTATTTCTTGATCAGTAAAAGATATAGGCTGCCAAATATATTTCAAGGAACAATTATTCACAGGTTTTAGCTTTCCAATTGACGGCAATATGGGTAGGGTGAGTAACGGGTCAAAATGGGTGATCTTTTGTGCGGGTCAACAGCCCGCTTAAGGTTGAGTTCACGTCCAAATGAGTGTTAGTCCATTATTTCATACGCGACAGGCTTTGGTTGACGTCCAACGCGTTTGGCCCTTCCAACTCGGTCCTATTTTAGGTATTTTTTACACATGACCCAAATCAACCCACTGAAAGTAATATGCCCACATTGCCTTAAACGTTTTTCTATCAAAACGAATAAACGTATGTACTGGTAGGAAATTAGAAAGTTGGTAGATATGTGGAATAAAAGAAATATTACCTTCCCATCGGGCATCATGTTGGCCAGTCTTTGCGACTCTTCAATGATTGGCAACACTCGGGGGTCGGGTTTTGGCTTGCTACCTTTTGCGTAGATATAATATCCTTTTCCATTATTTTTACCTGACAGCATCCTCAGTAAGCAAATTAGCATTGGTTACACGATCATAAAATATTAAAATATGAACGTGAAAAGAAAATGCGAAAATAATTACCATTTCGTCCACTTTTAATCAGAAGGTCAACTATAGGAGAACGGAATGTGCGATCGGGAAAAGCATTAGCAAATTCCTTACCTACAGCAACACCTACACCATATCCAACCAAATCCTGGAGCCTGCAATCACAAATCGCATACATTACTGTCGATTTCGAATTTCCCAGCATTGGTAATTTGACTTTCAAAGTCAACATTAGTGTTCAAGTTGATTTTATACACAAATTTAGGGTGAGGAAGTTACTGGAATGGTCCCATGGGGAGTCCAAAGTTGCTGATCAGTTGGTCAATTCTGAACAAATCGACACCTAAGTGAAGTAAAATGTGTGCACCTTGCGTGTACGGAAAAAAGGTGCGATTAATAGCAAAACCCGTACAATTTCCAACCACAACGGGAGATTTTTTTATGATTTTCCCAACTGTCATAAGGTCTAATATCACTTGTGGCGAAGTCTTTTCGGTTCTGACTATTTCCAGTAGAGGCATCACATGAGCCGGGCTGCAATCATTTTACAACAAATAATAAACGTTAGATCAAAAGTTCACATCTTTTCAGTCTTATGATTGACGACAAAAACGTATAGAAAATAGTTGAGAGGTTCGGATTATGATTATGTCATGTAACCTAAAGAAATGGGCCCCGACAACTCGATCTTGAGAATTTATTTTTGCTCCAACAAAATTGAGGTCAATGGTGGATGTGTTGGTTGCCATAATGCAATGAGGTGGACATACACTCTCGATCTCACTAAAGATCTTTTGCTTTAGTGGAACATTCTCAATAACCGCCTGCAACCGTCAAGACAATTTGATCAAGAACATGTCAACAGTTATCAGTTATCACACACTGTAAGCATAAAGTTCATATTTTTATGTTAATATAGTATGCAAGACAATTGATAAAAGATCGGTATGTTAAAAGAAGAACATACCTCTATAACCATATCCACATCTTTGAATTTTGTGTAGTCTAATACCCCCGTAACCATCGATAAAGCCTTTTCAGCTTTCGCCGGTGCTAGCTTCTTCCTTGCAACCAAACTTCGAACATTTCCTACCAGAAAGAAAGCATAATTATGGATTTATAATAGAATAATGGTGAATAAATCACATTAGAGGCAGGAAACGAGTGCCATAATGGATCAAAACGGGTGACTACGTGTCTAACCGTGTGGGGTTGACTACAAACACTTTGTAATATTTAACGGATAATTAGCAAGATTCGACACATTTGAATCGAATATCACCTCAATGCTACATAATTGAGTAATTGACTACAATATTTGTATACATACAAGAGATTACTACCTTCGATTGTTTTTATTCCCTTTTGAAGGTACTCAGAGTTGACTTCCTTAAGAACAACGTTTATATTACCGAGGATTAAAGCGGTAGCTATTCCTGAGCCCATTAGGCCTCCACCAATCACAGCAACTTTCTTCACAGTCCTTGGCTTGAGACCAACATCGGTAACGTTAGGAACCTTTGATATTGCACGTTGTGCAAAGAACATATGAACAAGACCTTTCGCCGTGTCCGATAGAACAAGCTTGTTAAACATCTCAACCTCCTAAAGAACAAAACTTTATATCTTTATGTTACTTAAATTGCAATAATTTGATAACTACTCTCAAAATGCAATCCAAGCTCACGGATAAAAGTAAAACATTAAAAAAAAAATAAACCCAAATTACCTTCAAAACACCGGCATATCCTCCATGAACAATGCCTTCCTCAATCACATCAAGGCATGCTTGATGTTGTGGCATATTAGGAGCTGTACGTTTGACTAGTTGTCGAGCATTTTTAATGATCTCACGCGCTTCAGAAAGGGAACCAATCTTATCCGTTCGATGGAGTGAACGAACCCACGGTTTACGTCCCTCTGCAATGTCTAAAGCCCATTGCCTAGACACTTTCAACAATTCTTGCGAAGGCACGATAGCATCAATGAGCCCTAGTTTTGCCCCTTCCTCAGAGAGTATCGGTTTCGAAGTCTACAAACAAAATCCTTGGATCGATATCACCGATTTAACAAAAAATTTATAACAAAAGAATATGATATTATTGAGAATGCTCACCAGCATCATATCAATTGCCTTCGACAGCCCCAAAAGCCTTGGAAGTCTTTGGGTACCTTAAAAACCGTAATTATCTAGTGAATAAACCGATTTATAATTTATGAAGCCAAACAACTATCTAACTGGATCTTCAAAACAAGCATTGTTTAAGATATGGTGTACCTCCGAAGCCTGGCATCACTCCAAGAGACAATTCGGGTAAGCCAAGTTGAGTTCTTGGAGCTGCGACACGAGCATGACATCCCTGCAGAAATTTTTTTGACAAAATTATGTTTTTTCTAACTAAATATAGATATAGACCAAATTTTGAAGCACAAAAACTACAAACCATCGCAACTTCTAGGCCTCCCCCGAGCGCAAGACCTTGCACAGCAGCAACTATGGGTTTCTTAGCATCTGAGTGAACCGGAAAAGAAAGCAAATAGTGTTAATGTATGAAAAAATGTTTAATGCAAAAACTAGAGGCGAAAAAGATGGGTAGGTTGAATAACAGGACAAAACGCGTAATTTGAATAACAAAAGGTGGGGAGACCCATAAGTCCATAACCATTTTCCATCAACTATTTTTTTAATAAAACGCATAAACAATAAATGTCTAAAAAAGACAACAAGAACCATATGGTTAAACATTAGAATTAGAATCTTATTTCCATTAAAAACGAGATAGGAGGTTTGAGCAATTGAAAGCACTTTGGGTGACTTTCAAGTTTCAAACCGTTTGGCCTGGCTAAGCCATTTTGTATATACCACTTTTACCCATCGGAAGCATAATACATGCAAAACCAACCCATTTATAGGCATAAGGGATGAAAGTGCAACCTTTACAATCAAAGAAAGAAACTATCAAATAAATAAAAATTTGTAATAAGCAAACTACAAATTGAAGTTTATAAACCTTCAAGTGTATTGGTCACGAGGGCAACAGATACATCAGGTAGGTGAGTGATGTCTCCTGCAATTAAAATGGTTAACTCTCAACACAGGTTTGCACTTTGTAGAAAAATTTAAAATCAAAATAACTAAAAAAAATATCTTGCTTGTTATTTATACGAAATATAACGAAGTCATACCAGTTTTGTGAATTATCTGAAAAACATTGATGTCAAATCCACCAGAAAATCTCCCATTGTTACCTTCATGAAGTAAGGGGAAGCAAAATTAGTCATGGAATTCAAAAGTTTGACTAAATAAATTTCATAAACATATACTCCCTCGCTGTTCAAAAAAATAAAAATAAACATATACTCCCTATAAACCATCATAATAGACTAAAAAACATTAACCTACAAGAACGACAATATTAAGGATGTTGGTGATAAATAGTAACAAAGTTTCATTGATCTTGTTTTTAAAGACAACTTTATCGGTGATGTATGTAAGCAAACATAATGTGCATGTTAAGGGAAACTGCAAATAATCGTACTTTTTTTCTTTAAATCTCATGTTGAAAATGATGCAAGAGTAAGATATGTTCAAGAACAAGGCAAAAGATTCTTCGTTATTCCTAAACGTATTTTCTGACAATTAGTGAATAATTTTTTATTTTATTTTTGGCATTAGGTTGGATATTTCATACTGTCAAGTTTTTCAAATGATAATAAAACCTTTTACAGCAATTCATTTCGATTATTTTACACCATTATCGGATCATTTACCTTAGCACCAGTCATTTTTCATCAAACACCTTTTCTTAGAGTGGCTCAAAGTGGTAACTATAAGTGGTAGGATCAAGAGGGAAGTAACCATTCGGGGGGAAGCGGGGGGAAGCAAAAACTTTTTTTTTTTTTTTTTTCGTTTTTTGAAAAAACTTTGTTCACGAACATTATAGATGAGATGAAAATATGAACATTTAGTAGAGACACTTTGTGATAAATATTTTTATTTTAGCGGGAAAACGCTCGAAGAAGTAATATATAAAAATTATCGTGTTTTTCGAGCGTATTTTGAGGTTTTAGCTATTGGGATTTAGATATTAGCGTTTAGATATTAGGGTTTATATGGTTTAGATATTAGGGTTTAGAAATTTAGGGTTTAGGGTTTAGATTTAGGGTTTAGATTTAGGATTTAGATTGAGTTTTTAACACGAACGGTTTAGAGTTTAGGGTTTAGGGTTTAGGGTTTAGGGTTTGGTGTTTTGGGTTTATGGAATAAACCCAAAACACCAAACCCTAAACCCTAAACCCTAAACCCTAAACTCTAAATCGGGCTAAATTTTACTTCAAAAAACATGGAAAAAAAAACGTTCATCTTCTTCACGAACAATATTATCTTGAATGTTATTTTTGTCGATCGTTTTCCCGCCTAAATAATAACATTCATCACGAAGTGTCTCTTCTAAATGTTCATATTTTCGTGTGATCTTGATGCCGGAAAAAAGAAAATTCAAAAAAAATGAAAAAAAAAAAAATTTGCTTCCCCCCACTTCCCCCGATTGGTTACTTACCCATTGATCCTGCCCCGTAACTATAATAATAATATCCTAATAAATCCCTAGCAGTATATGTTCTACCAAAGACTCGAATTACACGAAAAAGAATCAAATTAAGAGGTTAGCAGTGATTAGTCAATTCCTTTGTTAGGTTTTATTTACCAAACATAACCAAAATAGTATATCACTCAACTCAATAATATGAATAGATGGATTCAAGCCATTACAGATTACTTACATGTAACATGCAATAATTCAGAAAAAAATAGTTTAAATTGATAAAAATAAAAACTTGGATCAAAGAAATTACCAGTTAACACAATAGCCTTTACATCATCTCTTCTTATTGCCTCAGCAAATTTATCCTTTAACCCATCAAGAACTTGCAGAAATTTAAGAAATTAACATAAGAAAGAAACTAAAAATCTCAACTTTTCAAAGAACTAATGTTGTTCCTAAGATCAAATTGGAGTAATCGAATGTAAATAAAAACCCCAGTTAAATGAAGTCTATAAAACAATAAGAAACAAAACCCCATAAAAAGTGGAACGAGATAAAAATCATAACTTTTTCGTTTGATTTTACAATACCCAGTTATGAAATCAGTAAGCTACAAAAAATCATGATTCGTAATTAAATGAAAGGGGGAAAGAAGCATACTTGGGACAGCTAAAGCATTAACAGGGGGATTAGAGATGGTGATCAAAGCAACACCATCAGAACCAACTTCCATGGTGACAATTATTTTTGACATTTTTGTTAATTTTGTGTGCAGCAGACAAAAAAATAAAAAAAATAGAGATTATTATGTAGTAGATAAATTAAATTACAAGTGTTTTATACGAGTATTTGACTAACAAAAAAAATAATTATATTAAGGAGTAATTATAGAAAGGGGCAAGGATAATTATTACGTGTAAAATTTGTCCATTCAATATCAATCTTGTTTTACAAATTTAGCAGTTTAATGACCCCGTGCGTTGCATGGTATTTTTATAAGTTATTAGTAATCGATAATGTTAATATTAATACTTATCAAATCTGTAATACAATTACAATAAGAAAATCTTTTATTACTAATAATATTTGATCGAAAATATTAATAATGAATACTAACGCATAGATTATGAGCTCATATAAAGAAATCATTTTTACTTCAATTGATAAATAATCGATAAAACATCAAATATGAGCTCCTAAAAAGTTGTTTCAAAACCGATCGTTAAGAATAATATTTTATGGACATTTCTAACTGTATATGTTTTTCTTACAAACTAATTTCATTATGTCAAAATCTCAAACGAAGCAGGATATATCTAAATATCTATAAACTAGTGAAATAACCCGTGAAATTACGGGTTTGTTTAAACGAAACAATTTAATGACAAGTTTTAGGTATTAAGTAAATGTAAATGCTAAAGTCATTTATTTTAATGACCCGTTTGACTAAGAAACTTGTCGTTGTTTTTACAAATATAAAGAGACATGTATTTTCGCATACATATGTAACGTAATTAATTTCGTAAAAAGAATCCATATTTGAATCTTAAAAATATAATAATTTTAATTATAATTATTATATTAAAAGTAGATAATAATAATAGTTTGAGTATTTATATTTTTAATAATAATAATAATAATAATAATAATAATAATTATTATTATTATTATTATTATTATTATTATTATTATTATTATTATTATTATTAGTAATAAATGTCTTTTAAATTTTTTATAGAAAATTAAAATACAATTAATATATAAAAGTTGTACAATATACTTTAAAATTTGAGTGTTCTGTAAAAGATTTTACAATTTATGAGAGCTTAGTATTTTTTTTATAAAAGATTTCATATTATTTTTTAATTAAATTAATAATATAAAATTATGACATCATCATTATGAAAATTAAAGGATAATTAGCTTATGATGACATCATCATTTTAGAGTTTTACATGACTATATAAATATTACTATCAAAGGAGGAGTTGACACGTGGTAGAAATTAATCAGGAGTTAGACACGTGTGATTGTGATCACGCGCTTTATATAATGTAATAATACGAGTACAATACAACATTATAACATGTTTTATGTTTAAAAATATGGGAATAAAATATAGCAAGCTCAATAGATTTTTTATTGTCCGAATAATTTTTGCATACTTGGTGTGATCTATCTGAAATGTCCCGTTCTTATTGATTAAAAACGTTCCATATTAATTGATTTCGTTGTGAGGTTTTGACCTCTATATGAGACGTTTTTCAAAGGCTGCATTCATTTTTAAAACAAACCATAACCTTTATTTCATAAATAAAGGTTTAAAAAGCTTTACGTAGATTATCAAATAATGATAATCTAAAATATCCTGTTTACACACGACCATTACATAATGGTTTACATTACAAATATGTTACATCGAAATCAGTTTCTTGAATGCAGTTTTTACACAATATCATACAAACATGGACTCCAAATCTTGTCCTTATTTTAGTATGCAACAGCGGAAGCTCTTAGTATTCACCTGAGAATAAACATGATTTAAACATCAACAAAAATGTTGGTGAGTTATAGGTTTAACCTATATATATCAAATCGTAACAATAGACCACAAGATTTCATATTTCAATACACATCCCATACATAGAAATAAAAATCATTCATATGGTGAACACCTGGTAACCGACATTAACAAGATGCATATATAAGAATATCCCCATCATTCTGGGACACCCTTCGGATATGATATAAATTTCGAAGTACTAAAGCATCCGGTACTTTGGATGGGGTTTGTTAGGCCCAATAGATCTATCTTTAGGATTCGCGTCAATTAGGGTGTCTGTTCCCTAATTCTTAGATTACCAGACTTAATAAAAAGGGGCATATTCGATTTCGATAATTCAACAATAGAATGTAGTTTCACGTACTTGTGTCTATTTTGTAAATCATTTATAAAACCTGCATGTATTCTCATCCCAAAAATATTAGATTTTAAAAGTGGGACTATAACTCACTTTCACAGATTTTTACTTCGTCGGGAAGTAAGACTTGGCCACTGGTTGATTCACGAACCTATAACAATATATACATATATATCAAAGTATGTTCAAAATATATTTACAACACTTTTAATATATTTTGATGTTTTAAGTTTATTAATTCAACTGTCCTCGTTAGTAACCTACAACTAGTTGTCCACAGTTAGATGTACAGAAATAAATCGATAAATATTATCTTGAATCAATCCACGACCCAGTGTATACGTATCTCAGTATTGATCACAACTCAAACTATATATATTTTGGAATCAACCTCAACCCTGTATAGCTAACTCCAACATTTACATATAGAGTGTCTATGGTTGTTCCGAAATATATATAGATGTGTCGACATGATAGGTCGAAACATTGTATACGTGTCTATGATATCTCAAGATTACATAATATACAATACAAGTTGATTAAGTTATGGTTGGAATAGATTTGTTACCAATTTTCACGTAGCTAAAATGAGAAAAATTATCCAATCTTGTTTTACCCATAACTTCTTCATTTTAAATCCGTTTTGAGTGAATCAAATTGCTATGGTTTCATATTGAACTCTATTTTATAAATCTAAACATAAAAATTATAGGTTTATAGTCGAAAAAATAAGTTACAAGTCGTTTTTGTAAAGGTAGTCATTTCAGTCGAAAGAACGACGTCTAGATGACCATTTTAGAAAACATACTTCCACTTTGAGTTTAACCATGATTTTTGGATATAGTTTCATGTTCATAATAAAAATCATTTTCCCAGAAAAACAACTTTTAAATCAAAGTTTATCATAGTTTTTAATTAACTAACCCAAAACAGCCCGCGGTGTTACTACGACGGCGTAAATCCGGTTTTACGGTGTTTTTCATGTTTCCAGGTTTTAAATCATTAAGTTAGCATATCATATAGATATATAACATGTGTTTAGTTGATTTTAAAAGTCAAGTTAGAAGGATTAACTTTTATTTGCGAACAAGTTTAGAATTAACTAAACTATGTTCTAGTGATTACAAGTTTAAACCTTCGAATAAGATAGCTTTATATGTATGAATCGAATGATGTTATGAACATTATTACTATCTCAAGTTCCTTGGATAAACCTACTGGAAATGAAAAAAATAGATCTAGCTTCAAAGGATCCTTGGATAGCTTGAAAGTTCTTGAAGCAGAATCATGACACGAAAACAATTTCAAGTAAGATTTCCACTCGAAATAAGATTGTTATAGTTATAGAAATTGAATTAAAGTTTGAATATGATTATTACCTTGTATTATAAAGATAACCTACTGTAAGTAACAAAGGTTTCTTGATCTTGGATGATTACTTGGAATGGATTTAGAAAACTTGGAAGTAAACTTGCAATCTTGGAAGTATTCTTGATTTTATGAAACTAGAACTTTTGGAATTTATGAAGAACACTTAGAACTTGAAGATAGAACTTGAGAGAGATCAATTAGATGAAGAAAATTGAAGAATGAAAGTGTTTGTAGGTGTTTTTGGTCGTTGGTGTATGGATTAGATATAAAGGATATGTAATTTTGTTTTCATGTAAATAAGTCATGAATGATTACTCATATTTTTTTAATTTTATGAGATATTTCATGCTAGTTGTCAAATGATGGTTCCCACATGTGTTAGGTGACTCACATGGGCTGCTAAGAGCTGATCATTGGAGTATATATACCAATAGTACATACATCTAAAAGCTGTGTATTGTACGAGTACGAATACGGGTGCATACGAGTAGAATTGTTGATGAAACTGAACGAGGATGTAATTGTAAGCATTTTTGTTAAGTAGAAGTATTTTGATAAGTGTCTTGAAGTCTTTCAAAAGTGTATGAATACATATTAAAACACTACATGTATATACATTTTAACTGAGTCGTTAAGTCATTGTTAGTCGTTACATGTAAATGTTGTTTTGAAACCTTTAGGTTAACGATCTTGTTGAATGTTGTTAACCCATTGTTTATTATAACAAATGAGATGTTAAATTGTTATATTATCATGATATTATGATATATAATATATCTTAGTATGATATATATATACAGTTAAATGTCGTTACAACGATAATCGTTACGTATATGTCTCGTTTCGAAATCATTAAGTTAGTAGTATTATTTTTACATATGTATTTCATTGTTAATACACTTAATAATATATTTACTTATCATTTAACATAATTAACCAAGTATATCGATATCTTAATATGATTCATATGTACCTAGTAAGACGTTGTTATAACGATAATCGTTATATATATCGTTTTCAAGTTTCTTAAATTAATAGTCTCATTTTTATGTATATAACTCATTGTTAAAATACCTAATGAGATACATACTTATAATAAAATCATGTTAACTATATATATAACCATATATATGTCATCGTATAGTTTTTACAAGTTTTAACGTTCGTGAATCACCGGTCAACTTGGGTGGTCAATTGTCTATATGAAACCTATTTCAATTAATCAAGTCTTAACAAGTTTGATTGCTTAACACGTTGGAAACACTTAATCATGTAAATAACAATTTCATTTAATATATATATAAACATGGAAAAGTTCGGGTCACTACAGTACCTACCCGTTAAATAAATTTCGTCCCAAAATTTTAAGCAGTTGGAGGTGTTGACGTATCTTCTGGAAATAAATGCAGGTATTTCTTCTTCATCTGATCTTCACGCTCCCAGGTGAACTCGGGTCCTCTACGAGCATTCCATCGAACCTTAACAATCGGTATCTTGTTTTGTTTAAGTCTCTTAACCTCACGATCCATTATTTCGATGGGTTCTTCAATGAATTGAAGTTTTTCATTGATTTGGATTTCGTCCAACGGAATAGTGAGATCTTCTTTAGCAAAACATTTCTTCAAATTTGAGACGTGGAAAGTGTTATGTACAGCTGCGAGTTGTTGAGGTAGTTCCAGTTGGTAAGCTACTGGTCCGACACGATCTATAATCTTGAATGGTCCAATGTACCTTGGATTTAGTTTTCCCCGTTTACCAAATCGAACAACGCCTTTTCAAGGTGAAACCTTAAGCATGACCATTTCTCCAATTTCAAACTCTATATCTTTTCTTTTACTGTCCGCGTAGCTCTTTTGTCGACTCTGGGCGGTTTTCAATCTTTGTTGAATTTGGATGATTTTCTAGGTAGTTTCTTGTATTATCTCCGGACCCGTAATCTGTCTATCCCCCACTTCACTCCAACAAATCGGAGACCTGCACTTTCTACCATAAAGTGCTTCAAACGGCGCCATCTCAATGCTTGAATGGTAGCTGTTGTTGTAGGAAAATTCTGCTAACGGTAGATGTCGATCCCAACTGTTTTCGAAATCAATAACACAAGCTCGTAGCATGTCTTCAAGCATTTGTATCTTCCTTTCGCTCTGCCCATCAGTTTGTGGATGATAGGCAGTACTCATGTCTAGACGAGTTCCCAATGCTTGCTGTAATGTCTGCCAGAATCTTGAAATAAATCTGCCATCCCTATCAGAGATAATAGAGATTGGTATTCCATGTCTGGAGACGACTTCCTTCAAATACAGTCGTGCTAACTTCTCCATCTTGTCATCTTCTCTTATTGGCAGGAAGTATGCTGACTTGGTGAGACGATCAACTATTACCCAAATAGTATCATAACCACTTGTAGTCCTTGGCAATTTAGTAATGAAATCCATGGTAATGTTTTCCCATTTCCATTCCGAGATTTCAGGTTGTTGTAGTAGACCTGATGGTTTCTGATGTTCAGCTTTGACCTTAGAACACGTCAAACATTCTCCTACATATTTAGCAATATCGGCTTTCATACCTGGCCACCAAAAATATTTCTTAAGGTCCTTGTACATCTTCCCCGTTCCAGGATGTATTGAGTATCTGGTTTTATGAGCTTCTCTAAGTACCATTTCTCTCATATCTCCAAATTTTGGTACCCAAATTCTTTCAGCCCTATACCGGGTTCCGTCTTCCTGAATATTAAGATGCTTCTCCGATCCTTTGGGTATTTCATCCTTTAAATTTCCCTCTTTTAAAACTCCTTGTTGCGCCTCCTTTATTTGAGTAGTAAGGTTAGTGTGAATCATTATATTCATAGATTTTACTCGAATGGGTTCTCTGTCCAATCTGCTCAAGGCGTCGGCTACCACATTTGCCTTCCCCGGGTGGTAACGAATCTTAAAGTCGTAATCATTCAACAATTCAATCCACCTACGCTGCCTCATATTCAGTTGTTTCTGATTAAATATGTGTTGAAGACTTTTGTGGTCGGTATATATAATACTTTTGACCCCATATAAGTAGTTCCTCCAAGTCTTTAATGCAAAAACAACCGCGCCTAATTCCAAATCATGCGTCATATAATTTTGCTCATGAATCTTCAATTGTCTAGACGCATAAGCAATCACCTTCGTCCGTTTCATTAATACACAACCGAGACCTTGCTTTGATGCATCACAATAAATCACAAAATCATCATTCCCTTCAGGCAATGACAATATAGGTGCCGTAGTTAGCTTTTTCTTCAATAATTGAAACGCCTTCTCTTGTTCATCCTTCCATTCAAATTTCTTCCCTTTATGCGTTAATGCAGTCAAGGGTTTTGCTATTTTGGAGAAATCTTGGATGAATCTTCTGTAGTAACCAGCCAATCCTAAAAATTGACGTATATGCTTCGGAGTTTTTGGGGTTTCCCACTTTTCAACGGTTTCGATCTTTGCCGGGTCTACCTGGATACCTTCTTTGTTCACTATGTGACCGAGGAATTGAACTTCTTCCAACCAAAATGCACACTTTGAAAACTTAGCGTACAGTTTTTCTTTCCTCAATACTTCTAGCACTTTTTTCAAATGTTCTTCGTGCTCTTGATCATTCTTTGAGTAAATAAGTATGTCATCGATGAAAACAATGACAAACTTGACAAGATATGGCCCACACACTCGGTTCATAAGGTCCATGAACACAGCTGGTGCGTTAGTCAATCCAAACGGCATAACCATAAACTCGTAATGACCATAACGCGTCCTAAAAGCAGTTTTTGGAATATCATCCTCCTTTACTCGCATTTGATGATATCCAGAACGTAAATCGATCTTCGAATAAACCGACGAGCCTTGTAGTTGATCAAATAAGTCGTCAATTCTCGGCAGTGGATAACGGTTTTTGATGGTAAGTTTGTTCAACTCTCTGTAGTCAATACACAACCTAAATGTACCATCCTTCTTCTTGACAAACAAAACAGGAGCTCCCCATGGTGATGTGCTTGGTCGAATGAAACCATGTTCTAATAGTTCTTGCAGTTGGCTTTGCAGTTCTTTCATCTCGCTGGGTGCGAGTCTATAAGGAGCACGAGCTATTGGTGCAGCTCCTGGTACAAGATCTATTTGAAATTCAACAGATCGATGTGGAGGTAGTCCCGATAATTCTTTCAAAAATACATCGGGATATTCTTTTGCGACGGGAACATCATTGATGCTCTTTTCTTCAGTTTGTACTTTCTCGATGTGTGCTAGAACAGCATAGCAACCTTTTCTTATTAGTTTTTGTGCCTTCAAATTACTAATAAGATGTAGCTTCATGTTGCCCTTTTCTCCGTACACCATTAAGGGTTCTCCTTCTTCTCGTACAATGCGAATTGCATTTTTATAACATACGATCTCTGCTTTCACCTTCTTCAGCCAGTCCATGCCAACTATTACATCAAAACTCCCTAACTCTACTGGTATCAAATCAATCTTAAATATTTCGCTACCCAGTTTAATTTCTCGATTTCGGCATATATTATCTGCTGAAATTAATTTACCGTTTGCTAATTCGAGTAAAAATTTACTATCCAACGGCGTCAATGGACAACTTAATTTAGCACAAAAATCTCTACTCATATAGCTTCTATCCGCACCCGAATCAAATAAAACGTAAGCAGATTTATTGTCAATAAGAAACGTACCCGTAACAAGCTCCGGGTCTTCCTGTGCCTCTGCCGCATTAATATTGAAAACTCTTCCGCGGCCTTGTCCATTCGTGTTCTCCTGGTTCGGGCAATTTCTAATAATGTGGCCCGGTTTTCCACATTTATAACAAACTACATTGGCATAACTTGCTCCGACACTACTTGCTCCACCATTATTCGTTCCAACACCATTTGTTCCTTTCGTTCTGTTAACCCCTGGTCCGTAGACCTCACACTTCGTCGCGCTATGACCATTTCTTTTACACTTGTTGCAAAATTTGGTGCAGAACCCCGAGTGATACTTTTCACACCTTTGGCATAGCTGCTTCTGATTGTTGTTGTTGTTGTTGCGGTTGTTATTGTTGTTGGGATGATTGTTGTAGTTACTGTTGTTGTTGTTGTTGTTGTTGTTGTTGTTGTTGTTGTTGGGCCGTTTGTTGTAGTGCGATTGATGTTGCGATTGTTGGGATAGTTGTTGCGATTATTGTTGTAATTGCTGTTGTTGTTGTATTGGTGATTCTTATCACCGTTTTCCTACCACTTTCTTTTGACTTGCTTCACATTGGCCTCTTCAGCAGTCTGTTCTTTAATTCTTTCTTCAATCTGGTTCACTAGTTTGTGAGCCATTCTACATGCCTGTTGTATGGAGGCGGGCTCGTGTGAACTTATATCTTCTTAGATTCTTTCCGGTAATCCTTTCACAAACGCGTCGATCTTCTCTTCCTCATCTTCGAACGCTCCCGGACACAATAGGCACAATTCTGTGAATCGTCTTTTGTACGTGGTAATATCAAATCCTTGGGTTCGTAACCCTCTAAGTTCTGTCTTGAGCTTATTGACCTCGGTTCTGGGACGGTACTTCTCGTTCATCAAGTGCTTGAATGCTGACCACGGTAGTGCGTACGCATCGTCTTATCCCACTTGCTCTAGATAGGTATTCCACCATGTTAACGCAGAACCTGTGAAGGTATGCGTAGCGTACTTCACTTTGTCCTCTTCAGTACACTTACTTATGGCAAACACCAATTCGACCTTCTCGGTCCACCGTTTCAATCCGATCGGTCCTTCGGTTCCATCAAATTCCAAAGGTTTGCAGGCAGTGAATTCTTTGTAGGTGCATCCTACACGATTTCCTGTACTACTAGATCCAAGGTTATTGTTGGTATGTAGCGCAGCCTGTACTGCGGCTATGTTTGAAGCTAGAAAAGTACGGAATTCCTCTTCATTCATATTCACGGTGTGTCGAGTAGTCGGTGCCATTTCCTTCAAAATAGTCAAATGGAACAAGTTAATCATACAGAATATTAAGAGTAGTTAATAGTATTTCGTAGCATAATATGAACTCATTTATAAAAGCTTTTTCTTCATATTAGCGTTTTATAAGTTTAAATTCGGGTAGTACCTACCCGTTAAGTTCATACTTAGTAGCTAATATACAATTCAACTACTACAATTCTATATGAAAAACTGATTATAATAATATTTCGCGTTCAAACTTTTATACAATATTTTACAAACTTACAATACCGCTTATTTTACATAAAGCATGAAATATAGCACACAATAACTTTGATACAAGATAGTTGTGAAGATAATTCTAGCTAGTACACAAGTCGTTCAGCAAAGGCAATAAAGACACGTAATTCATACGTCCAGAAACAAGTCATGCATTCTGGTTTTACTAGGACTACTTCCCATCCTTGGTATTGTGGAACATAACCGTTATGGCCGTTGATAAGACAGCGTGTTGTAACGTCATCAAAGGGACGAGGGTTACGTAATGTCCAACAGTCCCGTAACAATCTAAAAACCTCATTTCTTACCCCAATTACCGACTCCGTCACTTGTGGGAACTTTTTGTTTAATAGTTGTAGCCCGATGTTCTTGTTCTCACTTTGGTGAGAAGCGAACATTACTAATCCGTAAGCATAACATGCTTCTTTATGTTGCATGTTAGCCGCTTTTTCTAAATCACGAAGTCCAATATTCGGATATATTGAGTCAAAATAATTTCTTAACCCATTGCGTAAAATAGCATTTGGGTTCCCCGCAATATATGCGTCAAAGTAAACACATCGTAACTTATGGATTTCCCAATGTGATATCCCCCATCTTTCAAACGAAAGTCTCTTATAAACCAAGACATTCTTGGAACGTTCTTCGAATGTCTTACAAACTGATTTTGCCGTAAATAGTTGTGCCGAAGAATTCTGACCGACTCTAGACAAGATTTCATCAATCATGTCTCCGGGTAGGTCTCTTAAAATATTGGGTTGTCTATCCATTTTGTGTTTTTATACTGTAAAATAGACAAGAGTTAGATTCATAAAAAAATAAATACTTATTAATACAAGCAATTTTTTTACATATATCATAAAGCATAAGCACACTATATTACATATATTACACCACACGAATACAACTATCTTATTCCGACTCGCTCGTTTCTTCTTCTTTGGTTTTGGTTCGTTTTGCCAAGTTTCTAGGGATATATGATGTTCCCCTAATACGAGCCGTCATTTTCCACATTGGTTTAGAAAAACCTGGTGGTTTAGAGGTTCCCGGGTCATTGTTACAACTTAAGGACTTCGGGTGTTGACGATACATATAAAGTTCATCGGGTTTGGAATCAAATTTCTCTATTTTTATGCCCTTTCCCTTATTGTTCTCTTTTGCCTTATTAAATTATGTTGGGGTAATTTCTATAACATTATAGGAATCCTTGTCGGGATCCGATTCATCGGAGAATTGGTAATCCTCCCAATACTTTGCTTCCTTGGCGGAAACACCATTGACCATAACTAACTTTGATCGGTTGGTTGAGGATTTTCTTCTACTTAACTGTTTTATTATTTCCCCCACTGGTTCTATTTCTTCTTCCGGTTCCGATTCTTCTTCCGGTTCCGACTCTTCTTCCGGTTCCGACTCTTCCTCCGGTTCCTCTTCGGGAACTTGTGAATCAGTCCACGAATCATTCCAATTTACATTTGACTCTTCATTATTATTAGGTGAGTCAATGGGACTTGTTCTAGAGGTAGACATCTATCACATAATATCAAACACGTTAAGAGATTAATATATCACATAATATTCACATGTTAAAAATATATAGTTTCCAACAAAATTTGTTAAGCAATCATTTTTCAAGTAAACATGGTCGAAGTCCAGACTCACTAATGCATCCTAACAAATTCGATAAGACACACTAATGCAAAATTCTTGTTCTCTAAGACCAACGCTCTGATACCAACTGAAATGTCCCGTTCTTATTGATTAAAAACGTTCCATATTAATTGATTTCGTTGCGAGGTTTTGACCTCTATATGAGACGTTTTTCAAAGACTGCATTCATTTTTAAAACAAACCATAACCTTTATTTCATAAATAAAGGTTTAAAAAGCTTTACGTAGATTATCAAATAATGATAATCTAAAATATCATGTTTACACACGACCATTACATAATGGTTTACATTACAAGTATGTTACATCGAAATCAGTTTCTTGAATGCAGTTTTTACACAATATCATACAAACATGGACTCCAAATCTTGTCCTTATTTTAGTATGCAACAGCGGAAGCTCTTAGTATTCACCTGAGAATAAACATGCTTTAAACGTCAACAAAAATGTTGGTGAGTTATAGGTTTAACCTATATATATCAAATCGTAACAATAGACTACAAGATTTCATATTTCAATACACATCCCATACATAGAGATAAAAATCATTCATATGGTGAACACCTGGTAACCGACATTAACAAGATGCATATATAAGAATATCCCCATCATTCCGGGACACCCTTTGGATATGATATAAATTTCGAAGTACTAAAGCATCCGGTACTTTGGATGGGGTTTGTTAGGCCCAATAGATCTATCTTTAGGATTCGCGTCAATTAGGGTGTCTGTTCCCTAATTCTTAGATTACCAGACTTAATAAAAAGGGGCATATTCGATTTCGATAATTCAACAATAGAATGTAGTTTCACGTACTTGTGTCTATTTTGTAAATCATTTATAAAACCTGCATGTATTCTCATCCCAAAAATATTAGATTTTAAAAGTGGGACTATAACTCACTTTCACAGATTTTTACTTCATCGGGAAGTAAGACTTGGCCACTGGTTGATTCACGAACCTATAACAATATATACATATATATCAAAGTATGTTCAAAATATATTTACAACACTTTTAATATATTTTGATGTTTTAAGTTTATTAATTCAGCTGTCCTCGTTAGTAACCTACAACTAGTTGTCCACAGTTAGATGTACAGAAATAAATCGATAAATATTATCTTGAATCAATCCACGACCCAGTGTATACGTATCTCAGTATTGATCACAACTCAAACTATATATATTTTGGAATCAACCTCAACCCTGTATAGCTAACTCCAACATTTACATATAGAGTGTCTATGGTTGTTCCGAAATATATATAGATGTGTCGACATGATAGGTCGAAACATTGTATACGTGTCTATGATATCTCAAGATTACATAATATACAATACAAGTTGATTAAGTTATGGTTGGAATAGATTTGTTATCAATTTTCACGTAGCTAAAAGGAGAAAAATTATCCAATCTTGTTTTACCCATAACTTCTTTATTTTAAATCCGTTTTGAGTGAATCAAATTGCTATGATTTCATATTGAACTCTATTTTATAAATCTAAACATAAAAAGTATAGGTTTATAGTCGGAAAAATAAGTTACAAGTCTTTTTTGTAAAGGTAGTCATTTCAGTCGAAAGAACGACGTCTAGATGACCATTTTAGAAAACATACTTCCACTTTGAGTTTAATGATGATTTTTGGATATAGTTTCATGTTCATAATAAAAATCATTTTCCCAGAATAACAACTTTTAAATCAAAGTTTATCATAGTTTTTAATTAACTAACCCAAAACAGCCCGCGGTGTTACTACGACGGCGTAAACCTGGTTTTACGGTGTTTTTCGTGTTTCCAGGTTTTAAATCATTAAGTTAGCATATCATATAGATATAGAACATGTGTTTAGTTGATTTTAAAAGTCAAGTTAGAAGGATTAACTTTTATTTGCGAACAAGTTTAGAATTAACTAAACTATGTTCTAGTGATTACAAGTTTAAACCTTCGAATAAGATAGCTTTATATGTATGAATCGAATGATGTTATGAACATCATTACTACCTCAAGTTCCTTGGATAAACCTACTGGAAATGAGAAAAATAGATCTAGCTTCAAAGGATCCTTGGATGGCTTGAAAGTTCTTGAAGCAGAATCATGACACGAAAACAATTTCAAGTAAAATTTCCACTCGAAATAAGATTGTTATAGTTATAGAAATTGAATTAAAGTTTGAATATGATTATTACCTTGTATTAGAAAGATAACCTACTGTAAGTAACAAAGGTTTCTTGATCTTGGATGATTACTTGGAATGGATTTAGAAAACTTGGAAGTAAACTTGCAATCTTGGAAGTATTCTTGATTTTATGAAACTAGAACTTTTGGAATTTATGAAGAACACTTAGAACTTGAAGATAGAACTTGAGAGAGATCAATTATATGAAGAAAATTGAAGAATGAAAGTGTTTGTAGGTATTTTTGGTCGTTGGTGTATGGATTAGATATAAAGGATATGTAATTTTGTTTTCATGTAAATAAGTCATGAATGATTACTCATATTTTTGTAATTTTATGAGATATTTCATGCTAGTTGCCAAATGTTGGTTCCCACATGTGTTAGGTGACTCACATGGGCTGCTAAGAGCTGATCATTGGAGTGTATATACCAATAGTACATACATCTAAAAGCTGTGTATTGTACGAGTACGAATACGGGTGCATACGAGTAGAATTGTTGATGAAACTGAACGAGGATGTAATTGTAAGCATTTTTGTTAAGTAGAAGTATTTTGATAAGTGTCTTGAAGTCTTTCAAAAGTTTATGAATACATATTAAAACACTACATGTATATACATTTTAACTGAGTCGTTAAGTCATTGTTAGTCGTTACATGTAAATGTTGTTTTGAAACCTTTAGGTTAACGATCTTGTTGAATGTTGTTAACCCATTGTTTATTATAACAAATGAGATGTTAAATTGTTATATTATCATGATATTATGATGTATAATATATCTTAGTATGATATATATACAGTTAAATGTCGTTACAACGATAATCGTTACATATATGTCTCGTTTCGAAATCATTAAGTTAGTAGTCTTATTTTTACATATGTATTTCATTGTTAATACACTTAATAATATATTTACTTATCATTTAACATAATTAACCAAGTGTATCAATATCTTAATATGATTCATATGTGCCTAGTAAGACGTTGTTATAACGATAATCGTTATATATATCGTTTTCAAGTTTCTTAAATTAATAGTCTCATTTTTATGTATATAACTCATTGTAAAAATACCTAATGAGATACATACTTATAATAAAATCATGTTAACTATATATATAACCATATATATGTCATCTTATAGTTTTTACAAGTTTTAACGTTCGTGAATCACCGGTCAACTTGGGTGGTCAATTGTCTATATGAAACCTATTTCAATTAATCAAGTCTTAACAAGTTTGATTGCTTAACATGTTGGAAACACTTAATCATGTAAATAACAATTTCATTTAATATATATATAAATATAAACATGGAAAAGTTCGGGTCACTACACTACCGGCAGGAGTATTTGAACGGAATTTTTCGTATCATTGTCCTATAGTGTTAAAGGATGTAGAAATAATTGTGGATCCGAAACCGTTCAAAATTTTTGATATATGGTATGAAAAGAAGATGTCGATAGTACTATTTGAGAAGCTTGGAATTTGAATGTCTCGAATATAAATAGAAAAGATTGTGTATTTCGGAATAAGTTGAAGAATGTTAAAAATGCGCCAGAAAAATGGTACAATGGCATGTATGAAAATCTAGATTCTGAAATTGATCGATTGAGTTCTGAGCTTGGAACTAAAAGTCAAACATACTCTCTTAAGTGATGATGAATTAATTGTTGGCGGGATTCACGGAAGCTGTGGTTAGAAAAAGAGGGTATTAAGTCAAGTATATTAAACAAAAAAGTATAGTTAAATGGATATGTAAAGGAGACGAAAACACGGAAATTTTCTATTCTACTATCCGAAGAACAAATACTAAAAGTAACATTCGAGGGTTGACAATTAATGGTATTTGGAATGAAAACCCAAAGGAAATCAAGGATGAAGCCTTCTCCCACTTCAAACGTATTTTGGAAGAATTGGATATCGAAAGACTGAGTCTTGAGGACCTCAATTATCCTTCGATCTCGGCATCAGAGGCTGAATTACTGGAAAGAGTTTTCGATGAAAAGGAAATTTACGAGGCTATACTTCAATGTGGGAGTACGAAAGCCCTGGGCCAGACGGGTTCAATTTTCGTATTTTCAAAAAATATTGGGAAGTCATTAAAGAAGATATAATTAAGGTGATATTGTGGTTTTGGGATAATTGGTTGCAACGCCTCCTTTGTTACATTAGTCCCCAAAAAGTGTGACCCATTAACACTTGGTGAGTATTGGCCGATTAGTTTAATTGGTAGTTACTATAAAATCATTGCTAAAATTCTCTCGAACCGTATTAGAAAAGTAATGTCATCTCTAATCGGCCCGGAACAAAGTGTGTTTCTAAAAGATCGTTTCATTTTGGATGGTGTGTTAATTGTCAATGAAAGCATAGACTATCTAAAAAATAGTCGGCATAAGGGTATTTTATTCAAAGTTGATTTCAAGAAAGCATTTGATTGTCTCAATTGGGAATATCTAATGGAAGTGATGAAAAGTATGGAATTTGGGATTAAATGGCAAAAATGGATACATTCGTGTCTTAGCTTGGCTTCTATTTCTATCCTCGTAAACGGGTCTCCTACAAAAGAATTTTCCTTGGAAAGAGGGGTTAGACAAGGGGATCCACTTTCCCTGTTTTTGTTCATCCTTGCGGCGGAAGGGTTGAGCATTCTTACTAAGGCAACAATTGATAATAATCTTTTTAAAGGAGTAAAAATTGGTGATGATAATGTTCTAGTATCTCATTTGCAATATGAGGATGATACCTTTTTTATTGGGGAACAGAGTCGGGAAAATGCGCGTAACCTTCAAAATTTACTCAAGTGTTTTAAACTAGCTTACGGATTGAAAGTTAATTTTTAAAAAAAGTTGCTTATATGATGTTGGTGTTGGTGTTGATGAGTTAAATCGGGTAGCTTGTAGTACGGGTTATCAAGTGGGTAACTTACCTTTTACTTACCTCGGGTTGCCAATTGGTCAGAAAATGATAATGTTGATAGATTGGAACCCAATTATTGAGAAAATCAAAAATAAACTCGCGGATTGGAAAATGAAAACGATGTCATTTGGAGGTCGATTGGTGCTTATTAAATCGGTTATTACTAGTCTTTCGTTGTTTTATTTCTCGCTATTTCGCGCCCCGTCTTGTGTGTTGAAATTACTTTAGAGTGTGAGACGAAAATTCTTTTGGGGCGGGACGGATTCGGGAAATAAAATATCTTGGGTTAAATGGGACAATGTCATGACAAATTATGGCTCGGGAGGGTTAAAGATCGATTCCCTAAAGGGCAAGAATCTTTCACTTTAGGAAAGTGGTGGTGGAGGTTTAAAACCTAGATCAATTCACTTTGGGTCAAAATTATTCGAAGTATTTATGGTTCTTGTAGTGGCTTGGAGTCGGTGGGTGATACATGTCATCCTTCGGCTCTCGGCATAATATTAATTTGGCACGAAATGATATTGAAGAGCTAAACATCCCGTTCAAAGCATCATTCGTGAAGACTGTTGGAGACGGAATCTCAATAAAATTTTGGAAAGACAATTGGTTGGGTGACTTAAAACTATGTGATAGATTTCCGAGGCTGTTTAGGTTGGAACAATCGCAAGATGCTTTAATTTGTAACAGGTTCGAGACTGAGGTGAATAATGCATCTGAAACAGTGGTTAATTGGAATTGGGCTCGTAGTCCAAGTGGGCGAACACTTGGTGAATTGAACTCGCTAATTGGGCTGCTAGCAAGATTTTGTATCGACAACACTCACAAGGACTCCTGGGTCTGGTCCTTGAATAATGGTAATCGCTTTGCTATTCGAAGACTTTCAAGCTTAATTAATTATTAGCTTCTAGTAATCGACAGCAACAACATCGAGACGGCTCACAACAATTTGGTCCCGAAAAAACTGGAACTTTTTGTTTAGCGGGCTTTGAAAAAGCGTCTACCGGTTAGAACCAAACTCGACAAAAGGGAAATCAATCTAGTGTAAGATGTCCACTTTGTGATGATGACATCAAATCAATTGATCATTCGTTAATATTCAGCAAACATTCATTCGAGATAAGGAATCGTGTTTTTAATTGGTGGGGACTTGGCAACTTCTCAAATCTAAGCATCAATGAAATTTTATGTGGTATCGCGCTGACACAAATGACAAGTATTGGTAAAAAAAATTTGGTAATCTGTTGAATGAGTTTGTGCGTATTACATTTAGAGGAACTGGAATCACATGGTATTTCGTGGCAAAGTTTGGAGCACACCGGTAACTTTAAGCGAGATATAAATCAAATTTTTCGAGTGGATCAAGAATAGATTTTTTTTTTGAATGGCTATTTGCATCAGCGTATCATTTATTTCAACGACACTCATCATTTGCACACACACACGCTAGGAGGAAACTCTTCACACCTGTAACAACCCAACCCGTTAACCAACCAAAAACGCGAAATAAAAAAAAATTTAAACAGAGTTGACCAGATGGGGTGCGCGGCGCGCAGCCCCACCTGTGCGCGGCGTGCACAGGGCCTGGCAGACCGCTGTCCACTTTTTCCAATTTTCGTAAAAAGATCTCTTGTTTCCCGACACTTTTAGACCAAACGCTTTTCACAACATCTTATATTAGTTAAAACTAACACGTTCCAATAATAAAATGAGTTTTACGAGACCGGACCCACATCGGCCGTTTTACGACTTTCGTACAAAATACAAGTTTTCAACCTCAAGATTTTTAACACAAAATAAAGACCGAGCATGGCGATTGGGGATACGCTACCCAATCCTAATCAATCCAAAAGCAAGATCTTCTAAAGCAACTATGCAAGTCCACTAGCCCCCACGCTTACCCGAGCCACCGTCTCCAAGCAAATCTATAAAAATGTAAACAACGAGAGGGT